>NC_045736.1:4617680-4625939 GCF_008692095.1 Etheostoma spectabile | reverse complement strand
AGTCCTCAGAAATCCACCAGAGGTTAGAACGCCAACACAAAGAAAGAGGAAGGTGAGGGACATCCGGCCAATGGACCAGAGCCAGACAGATAATATTCGGTTAACCCTCCTGTTGTCCTTGGGTCAAATTTGAGCCCTTTAGAAAACATCTATATCTTAAATATGGGTTTCTTTTTAACCAAATTACCACAAAAAAATGGATTGGACGCTCTTTGCAAATACAACTGATCACTTTCATTCCTGATGAAATTCATCCTTACATTCCTTTCCTCTTAACTGTTAGTCTAAATAATTCATAATTTCTCCTTTTTTACCGAAATATTAGGTACAATTCTATAAATGAGGGTTATTGACCATGAATTTCTAAAAGTACTGTAAAACTAGTGGTAGTAAGGTGGTGGTAGTGAAAACCTGTCAAATATTTGTACAGTTTTTAACCTGGGAGGACCACACAAGGGTTAAATTGAATCGGTGACGCTGTTCGACCTGCTTTTCCATACTGAAACATACATTATGTGACCCCACCCACCATCTTTTCCTAAAACCAAAGCCTCAAAAATTGACGGCAAGAGTCCCAACGAAACGCGCCCAAATATGATGCTAAAGGACGCACCTGACCAAGCTGGGAGTGAGAATGGGTTGGTGAACTTCTGTGGACATTGGTAGGAAACTCTGGACCACCTTGCATGCCTATTTAAAAAAAAGATAAGTGTGCAGTGAAGCCAAGGTTGCACGAGAAGTCTTCAATGCAACATATGCAAATGAATTACATAATTGTTCTGTGTCCTGCGATTTAATAAAAAGTTCCATGCAACTCTAACCCTAGCCCTGAATTTTCTATACATTACATAACTACCTTTGATTATTGGGTAACACTGTACTTGAAGCTATCTACGTAGGAGTGACATGACACTGTCATGAACGTGTCATAAGCATTATAAACAGTCATGAACGTTTATGACACAACGCTTCTTTTAGTAAGTGTCTTTTGTTTTTTTGACGACAAGTTATAGTTAACAACTACAGACTTATGGTTAGGGTTCATGTGACATGTGTGTGTCATGACAGTGTCAATGACAGTGTCATGTCACTCTTATGGAAATACCTTCCAAGTAAAGTGTTGCTGACTAATGTTATCTAATTTTATAATTAGATGGTTGCTCAAACAACAATTCATTAAATAGACCAAGAAAAAGAAGGAGGCCCATGGATATAAACTACTAGAGGCTAGACACTAAACTGTTACCTCTGTGTGTTTCTTGTTTATCACTGAACAACTGCAGCGTTCACATTTTCAAGTCCCGCCAGGCATGTTATGTCACAGGACTGCTGGGCCCAATATCTATATTGGCCCCAGGTTGGAAATTAACTCGCCTTTATTTGGATTAAAACCTACAGAGCCCGGCAGGTGTCAAGGGTAAAATGTTTGATAATTGTGGAGCACAAATGAGTCATTTGTACCTTTGGTATAATCAATAGAAGCTACTTAATTCTTCCCTCAAATTAATAATTCACGATCTGGAATTACTAAATCATGCCCTCAAATTGCGGAATTAATTATCTCAAATGAGCATCGTTATCACAGTTATTTCATTTTTTTCTCCTTGGCACGTATCTGTAAGCACTCTTTTGTTTATTGCTTGCAGGCCAGGTTTTGGTTGCTAGGCGATCCAGTGTCACTGTTAAAATGCAGTGCCCAATCAGCTGTGATAATTGTCAGGTCGGGGTCAATCTAAATGCGTTGCATGGGTTTAATACAGTCTTTGATTCAGGACTGAGGTATGTGCCTCCATGTTATGGCTCTTCCAAACCAAGTTATTTATTCTTAGTAGAAATGTATTTGTTTATATTTTTATTTCAAAGGATCCCCATTAGCTGACGCCAAGACGACAGCTAGTCTTCCTGGGGTCCAAACAATACATCCAAAAGACAATAAATACAACCAAAATTACTCACAAATATATCATATATAAACAAAACAAAACTGACAATGCAAAAAATACTAACAAACTAAATATAATAAAGAATAATATAGCACATGATACAACCTCACTCAACCAATCCAGACAATATTATGATATTGAAAACCAATGACTCTCTCTATAGGCTTTTGTAGTCACTGCATGCCATAATGTTTTGTTATTTTTGGAATAAGATAGGTTACTCATATTTGGCCTGCCAGTGGTACTATACTTGTTTAGAACTGTATTTTTTTTTTTTTATATATATATTATATATTTTTCTTTTTTTGTGTGCATATGTCCACATTCCCTGCACACACTTATCTGGATGACATGCATGTAAATGTAAGGGTGTCCCAGTGATCCAGGGATGTAACAACAATATTTATAGGACAGTCTGAGCCGTAGTTCTGTGAAAAATGTACTGATTGTGTAAAAAAAAAAAAGAGGCGGATCTTTATGCATTTGTGTGACGTCTCTTGTCATTTCTTCTTCTCATTTAGGATGTGTATAGTTTTGGCCATCAGGATTCCCATCATGCTTTGTTCCTCATTTAGTGGCCTCAATGGGAGCTGTAGAGTTGCACAACTGTAATTTTGGCATTGAGTTGCATTGTTGGATTGTTAGCAGAAAGTACTGGTGTGGACAGTTTGCTGGAGAAAACGTCTAAATCGGATGTTTATGAGGATTGTGCAGATGTGATCATGAACATTCTGGATGTTTATTCTCAGATAGATTTAATTGTGATTCTGGGAACAAACTGGCTTAAAATGGTTCAACAGGTTGTGTTTTGTTTGACATCCATCAAAATGTATTCATGAAACATATACTGTATTATAATCCATTTTTTGTCTAGGGACTTCATTTTGAGTCAATTGGAAAAAGCTGAGCAAAATCAGGCGGTGCAAATAAACCTTGATAACTGTTTTCAACATCAACAACAGAAATAAATAAAAGAAATACATCTGACGGGCCATGAAATTGGACTTGAACAGGCTTCACAGTAGATGTCATGTTCTTCTCTATGTGCTTGTGATTTGAAGCAGAGGAGCAGAAGACCGGCTTAACATCTGTATTAACAAAGCTCTGACACTGCGCTGTCTTAATATCGCATTTGCTTTTCCACCTTTAAAAAAAACAAAAACAGGAATGCAGAGCCTAAAGCCAGAAACAGGCTGGCCTCTGTCAGACAGAGCAACACATCTACTCCGGCGATGATTGTTCAACTTAAAGCGCCTCCGACTCGCACTCCCACTCAGCCGTTTATTACAAACTTTTTTCCAACAAAAGTCATCCCACTCTCATTTGCAGTGTGTTGTGTCAAGGTGAGAGGCAGCGGGAGGGAAGCGTACGGCAGCGTGGGCGCAGCTCCTCAGCAGCAGGAATTCATAGTGTGTTCATAATAGCCTGACTGCTTGAGACCGCAGATATCTCTACTGCACTTTGTCTTTTATTTACTTGGCTTTCACAACCAGCCATGGCCGGATCTACAATTTAGGATATTATCCCCCACCCAGGGGCGGGGCTAGAAGGGGGGCACGGTGTGGCACCGGCCCCTTCCTAAGATATGATCTATGATAGTGGTGCTTTTGCACGACTCTTTGTGGAGAAACTCAGTTTTACAGATCTGTTGATTTAAAGAGCTCCAATTATACTTTTCAGTGTCATATTTGTACTATTGGGTTCTACTGGAATAGGTTTACATGCTTTGATGTTCAAAAACACATGATGTTTCTTATACTGGCCATTAATGCAGCTCCTGTCTGAAACACTCTGTCTGAGCTCTTGGCCCGCCTTCCTGAAAAAAGCCCTCTGTCTCTGATTGGTCAGCTGGCCCACTCTGTTGTGATTGGTCAACCAAATTATACCAAACTACTGGACAGGCTGTACTAGCTCGGGCATTCTCAGTCAGTGACATCACTAATGGAGGAATATCAAACAGGAAGAAGGGCGAGGCGTTTCAGGCAGCTGAGAAAAAGTGCTGTCAGTGCTCCATTTGGAGTGAATATGTTTTTTTTTTGCACTGTAATCATTTCTTACATACACCAAAAAAACACACCATAACAAACTAGAAGACTGAAGAAATCCCAAAAAGCATAATAGGGGCTTTAAGTATTTGATTAGTCGATGAAATCTCATAAATCATAAATCACACATAAATCACAACTAAGAATATTTTTATACCAGGACCCAAATAACCCCCCCCCCAAAAAAAAACAACAACAACATTATAAATGGTGTTATTCCACCACTGTTATTTGACAGAGATAGCAGTTCAGATGCTCGCATACACATGATGATGAAGTAGAAAAAAGGTTTTAAAAAGTACTCTATTGGTACTGGTATCACTTTAATGGTACTGGTATTTATACTGGCGTTGTTATTTATTAAACAATACCCAGCCCTATAATATTAATAATAATTTAAATGTAGGACTTTATTGTCTGCTATTGTAATATTGTTATGAAAAGCCAAACAACAGCTTTCATCATAATTTATTATTTGCCTGATTATATATAAATGAAGTGAATGATTACCTGTATAGACTGTTTAGTACAATAAAAAGTATGGCTGGCCATTATGAACTACTGAAAATGACACTGTGATTGAAGCAACACAACATCACTACTGACACATTTACAGGTTTGTAGCAGTTGTGCGAGCACCAGGTGTACAGATGGGAGAACAAATCCTGAAACGTGTCCAGATGTGCAGCTATGCAGCGGAACGTATTCAAACGTCAGATATGGAGGCAACATACTGCTACAGTCTGGAGGAAACCTTTCGTCTCCAAAAAGTGCCAGCTTTTCAGCAATGGCAGGCATTGCTTGGAAATTTGAATTGCTGCTAGCTGTGGTTATAAGGACCGCAGACCACACCGAAACCACATGCTGGGTTTTCTTAGCTCACATGCAGGAGGTCAGTGGAGCAGTGCTTTTCATCCATGTCATATTTGGCGGGATAGTCACCACAATCATTAAGAATCATCAGTAGAGAATGAAATAGAAATATGTCTTGGGCTACAATCGTCACAACACAAACATATAACAGAAAAAGCATTCTAAAATCAACATGAAATTAACATAAAAACTGAAAATAAGATCAACATAGAATCTTAGAATCCGACTGTACAGACAATCCGACATCTTAAAAAGTGACTGTAATAGTTAAAGTGCAAAGTGCAAAAATTGTTGGTGTATTTATTGCACTTTCATGCTAAGATGTACTATTGGAGTTTGGCAGTTAGATAGAGTTTGAGATTAACGATAACTTATTTGTTTTACAACTCGGCACACGGGATCCCTGATGGCAGAACTTCATATTCAGGAAAGAGAGGGTGTTGAGAGACTGCAGTGGTTTTCTCTGCTTGTTTCCTGACTGCTTGCTCCAACAGGCTCTGTTTGGAACAACACAGAACCTTAAATAATGTAAATGTACTCCATTACATCCATTACTTGTTTTTGCTTGTGTGTCCGTGATGGTGGCCGGGAGGTGAACGTGGTTTTTCAGTCTCCTCCCGCTCAGTGGCACAGTCAGATGGTTTTAATGGTTGGCGGGGTCAGTGGAACACAGGACAAGGTGTGAAATCACTTCCCCATGGCCCAGCGTCGGAACTCAGAGGCCCTGCCCTCCTTATCAGAATAAGTTTAATTAGTTCAATTAGTTTGTTTTATTTTGTTTTCTTCTTAGTTTGTACAGTTTTTTTGCAGTTTAGTTTTACTCAATTTTAAGTACACATACTATACCATTTTTATTTCCCGAAAACTTCTGGTTTGATATAGTTTGATGTAAGATAGCAGTGTTTCCATGCAACCTAAAAAACCTGGAATACTGTACCTCGAAAGGCTTAAAGCGCCCATATTCTGCTCATTTTCAGGTTCAAAATTGTATGTTGAGGTTGTACCAGAATAGGTTTACATGGTTTCATTTTCAATAAACACCATATTTTTGTTGTACTGCAGATTGCTTCAGCTCCACTTTTCACCCTGTGTGTTTAGGTCTCTGTTTTAGCTACAGAGTGAGACATCTCACTTCTATACTATCACATGCTCAGTAGCTAGGTAAAATCCCATCAACTAGATAACTCTTTCTCCAGCTTTGGTCAGTACAAGGCAGGATTAGCTGGGAGACTTCTTCTAGACGAGGGCCACTAGTGGAATACCTGCAGAACAGGGACATGGAAGTAGTTCTTTTGGAGATTATGGTGAACGAGTGTGTGTTGTAGCAGTGTTTGCCATTGAGAACAAGCTAGCATGCTAGCACTAGTAACTGCAGTGGAGGAGTTTAGGCTGGTGCTGCAGATGAGAGAGACACGGTAAGATTCAGCAGTACAAGACAATACACTCAGTTACTTGTACTGTTGTTGATTATGATAGAAGCCAGGTTTGCCTGCCGCGCCACGCCCATGTGGAGGAAGTCACACACACACACACACTGGAGAGGAGACACATGGAAAGAATGACAGGGAAAAACAAATAGAAAGCACAGGGGATCCAGAGGTCACAAACGGGCTGAGACAGAGTTTGTATGCATGTGTAAGCACCAGAGACACTAAATATAACCCCAAATCACAGAAAAAGGGATTTAATTCATAATATGGGCACTTTAATGTGAAATTTGTTTAAAACAATTATAACCAGTTGATATTGCTCAATAAATAGTTATACAGTAGGTGCAACAAGCCACCAAACTCCATTGTCGTGCCATTTAATGATGCTGAGCAAACACGAAAAAGGAAAAACTAGATATACTCACATCTCCTTTCTCTAAAGTGCATGTTTGATGCTATTGCAAGTCAACACATTCACTAACGTTAGCTTACCTGTTGGTCACAGACTAAATAAAATGACACCACCCAAACTATCAGTCAGTCCAACCAGAGGTAAGATATTGCTGTAACCTTAGATTTGGATTAATCAAAGACACAAAGCTAACAGTACAGGAATAATCACAGCAACAACAGGTCGGACCTCTATGTTCAACTATATATTTTTAAATGTTAAAGTTAAAGCTGAAAATTACTCCAGCAAAAACAAGTTTGCTGATTCTCTGCCAGTTGTCTACGCAGAAGGGAGTTTTGTGTTAGCATGACGTCACAGGGATTTGGTCTAGACATACTGTTGCTAGGTATGTAACGGACCATTTTTATGGACTGAATTCTGATCATAGACTGTGGCGGACCATTTTTAAATCAATAAAATCATTTTTAAATCAATATCTGTGCTCATACGGAGGTCACAAAGGGAGAAAGAAGGTGGAAAGGGATTGCTAACAACGCTAATGACAACAGTAGTAACAGATCATTAGTTAGCTCCATAGTTAGCTCACTCATTGGGTCGACCTGGCTTTGAAGTTAACCGTCATGACCGGGACGCAGGCTTCACCAGTGGGTAACCTCTGTACAAGCGCCCTTGTAGTAACTCATATGATGAAGTGTGGGTGAGATCCCTCCGCGTCCTGCTTCACTCTGTCGGGCTCCTAATTCGCAATAATGAGCGGTTCACTCTACATTAAAACTTACATAACGGCCAGGCAATCAGCTGATTTAAAACAGATGGGACATTACACATTATTGTCTGATGTCATTATACTGTAAGTGCAACAGACTGCAGTGCCAACTTCTGACCTTTTGTCCGGGTTTTCTGTTGTGCCAAGTTGTCACATAGTATTTAGCTGCAATAATTGGTTGTGTAACAAGCTGGAAACACAACACTGACATGATATCACAAAAGGTTTGCAAACATTTTAGTAAAAGGCATTATTACCAGCCCATTGGGGTGGTGTTTGTTTCTACCTGACAGATTTAAGTCCAACATTCTCTTTCTTTTAGCTCTGTTTTTGGTCAGCTCCAGCCCGCTGAATAATTCCCTATGTACACCTGCTAGTTTATCCCAGAGCAGGTAGAGTAACACTGGGTTTACCCCAGTGGTGATGAGTGCAGTGAACTTAAAAATATTAAAAAGCTTAAGGTTTAAAAGGTCCCATTAAACAGTAATTTGATCTAATGTTGATTTATGTACACACGTTAACTATCAAGGGGTCCAAAATTATATATTTCTAATCTTCTGTGTTATTGTCAAAGTGATGTGTTGAGCTGCTTTGCCTAAACCAAATACAATATTATTTTCTGGCAATATAGGTTCTTCTTGGGAACTTGCATTTTTGGGGGATTTCTTCTGTATGTAGTATTTTAAGTAGATTAGACCCATTCCAAAATTGCATAGCTGTTACATGTGTCAGGGTCTACCTGTGTGTGTGTGTGTGTGTGTGTGTGTGTGTGTGTGTGTGTGTGTGTGTG
>NC_045736.1:4614805-4617670 GCF_008692095.1 Etheostoma spectabile | reverse complement strand
GTGTGTGTGTGTGTGTGTGTGTGTGTGTGTGTGTGTGTGTGTGTATGTGTGTATTGGATAGCTGCGAAATGGACTGCGACAATGGTTTCAATCACACCGATACCGATACAGGGTCAGTGGTTAGCACGTGTGACCGGGAGGTCATCGGTTCAATCCCTAGACTGACAGCATAAAATCTGGGTGGGTAAAGTGAAAGAGCAGCGCTAATTTCCACCACTAAGGTGCCCTTGAGCAATTAATAAATCAAATAAATTGAGTGAGGCCCTTAACCTCCAACTGCTCCAGTGGAGCTGCTCAGTGGCAGCAGAGCAGACTGAGGTTGTACTGGGCAGCTTCCAGGTAGGAATGTCTTACTCTGATTGTGATCAGGGCGCTGCAAAAGAGAGGCTGCCTCTCAGTGAACCTTAAAAAAAAGCTACAACAAAAGCCTGGATACCCAGT
Organism: Etheostoma spectabile; assembly: GCF_008692095.1. NCBI lineage: Eukaryota > Metazoa > Chordata > Actinopteri > Perciformes > Percidae > Etheostoma > Etheostoma spectabile. The sequence continues at coordinate 4,617,229 of NC_045736.1, read as the reverse complement.
GGCATTCTTTCAACACACTCTCTCTTCCTCTATGTCTCAGTTATGTTGTCTAACTTAACTTAGTCCACACACAAACACACTGTTACTATATATAATTAAGGCTGAGTGCTATTTCAGCTTCCTCAGACTGCATTTTTCCACCCACATGTGTCCCCACTCCGGCCAGTTCCCCCCCCCCCATCGGTCACAAGGCTGAATGGATGGCTGAATGGATGGCTCTTGTGTTCAAGGTGACAGGAGTAAGCTCTCATGTGAGCCTATACCCAGCACCCACATCTACAGGCTATGTTTGCTCCATTAAGTCAATTCATCATTCCTTTTTGTGTGCTTTCCTAGTTTCCGTATTCATAAGCTTGACACATTTTCTTTATTTCATTTAGCCTGATTTCTAAATATATTTCTTTAACACCTGTCATCCATTTATTTTTGCTTTTTGGTTGGGCTTATTGCAATTGTCAGTTAGGCTTAAGTTTTTCTTTTTATTCAGGTTTTCTGTGCTGTTCTTATGTTTCAACCCATAACAATGCCCTGGGATGACAGCAAAAAAAAAAAAAAATACTAGTGACTCAAGATAAGAAAACAAACAAATAGGATTTCTACACCATATGTGCGTCTCTATATTTGTGATTGTTTTGGCCTTGCAGTGGGTGCATTGTTATATTTCTGACACTCGTGTGGCACTGATCACGTCTTATTACGGCCGGCGGGCACATCTCCACCAGCTCCTCTCTCACGTGTTGATGGCGAAGCGCAGTAATTGGCCACGCTGAGTGACAGCCGACGTCTCAGAGGAGATAATGAGGCAGCCATTTTGAGCGTAATGCTGACAGACACTTTAAGCAGTTAACAAAATTAGCAGCTGCGCTAGGCAGATCACTGGCTTCACTTATTAGCTGGCTGTTTCCAGATTACACGTGATAATTAATCACCAACTGATTACTGATTGCAAAAGAAGAAAACTGAATTAATTTTGGTATTTTGAATTTATTTCCTGGGTTGGTTTACTGATCTACGTTTTGTGAATTTAGTTGGTGTTCTAGGGCAGAGCACTAAAGCATCCGAAAAACAGAGAGACAGAAGAAAATGCCCCTTTTTTCATTGTTGGTGTCAGATGGTTATGAGTGACATAAGATCACACAATGCTGCAGCTTAATAGAGTCAGGGACAAAGCATTCAGACGTAAGTCCTGCAAAAATGTAATGTGATGGGAAGACTCTGGGTAATCTTGTTCAGGGAGCGTAATGTACCTGCACATCCACTCAGCACAGTCCATCCCGTGCTGCTCCCCGCTCTACCACGGGCTCCTTCTCACTCCCCCCTCTGCCACATCTGTCTTCAGTCCTCAGTGGAACCGCACGAGTTGAAATCAGTAGGGCTGGGTATCGTTCAAAAACATTCAACACAGATTCCCAATCCGTGGCTACGATACCGGTTCCTGTAGGATACTTTTTATTATACCAATTTTATAAAATCCATTAAAAACAATTGTTTTTATTTATTTTCACAGGAAATGCTAGTACAAACATAAGGGCATATTTTCTTTTTTCATCCCCCCCAAATCCCACATAGAGTTCGCAAGTATAACAGCAGAAATATTTTTACACTTGTGAAATTAGATGAATATGTACTGTATATGACACACATGCAAACATATGGACATATTTATGCAGGTACATACAGAAGACAAATGAAATAAAATGTAAAATTACAACACTACACAGTATGGCACAAACGTGTTTTTTTCAGCTCGTCCTTCAGTGCCATCTCTGTGGGTAACGTAGTTTTTCCCGACATGTAACGTTAGACAGCCAATCACAAACATTATGAGATCTTTGTAGAAGCGTGCTGCGTTCTTATTGGCTCACTGACTCTGAACTTTACTCTATTGAAATTAGGTGGTAAATGATGAGGCTTTTTACGATACTTGATATTAAGAGCAGAATTTAGATTCTCTGCCCGAACCTGAACTTGATTCGGGCCGGTGGAAAGCATTTGTGTTTTTTTTTTAAATCATTACTTTAATTCTGATTTGGTGGGGAGAAAGCTCTGCCTCTACAGCTTTTCCCGTAGCTCTGGTTATATGTACTGCACTAACTTGTGTGACATGCAGACTGTAGCGATGACGGTATTAATTAGGTGAATCGGGACATGAAAGTCTCCAGGGCTTTGATTATGTTGCTGCCTTGATCTGTCAACCAAACTATTTGGCTGAGGAAGCTATGGGTCGAGTTTTTTTTATTTTTTTTTATGTATCTTCATTCGGAGCCATTTGTGATCTATTCCATTCTGAATAAACAAACAACACAGTTTACATGCTTCGTCCTTGTTGAATTAAATAAATTCTAAACAGATTCCTGAAGTTCAAACTAGTGATGGCTAAATGGAGCGTTGTGAAACAGTGTCTTTATTTTCTGAGCCCACTAG
>NC_045736.1:4612740-4614795 GCF_008692095.1 Etheostoma spectabile | reverse complement strand
TCTTGGTTTTAAGAGAAAGACCTAAGGCATTGTAATTCAATGTATTTTATAACAAATATATTCTCAACCAATTATTGAACAGAGAGCGCCATCTAGTGGGCTCAGAACAAAAAGACACTGGTTCACAAAGCTTCATTCAAACAACTCGGAATTGTAGTTAAGAACATCACTTATAACGGCCCACTTATTGAAAAATGGTCGCCTGTAAATCAGGCTCATAATTGCGTGTAGGGCCGCACCGGGCCGGGTTCGGACACAACCTGCACGGCCTCGGATAGGGTCGGGCTTGATTTTTTTTTGGGCCCGATCCAAGCTCTAATAAGGAGGCAGTACCTAAAAAGTATTGAGATCAGTACCCAGCCATTTGTTTCAGGGATTGATTTCAGTCGCATACAGCTCATTACCCCATGGGGCCACCGGTTATCCTACAAAAGCTCCCCGCATTGTGCATCAGTGATGCCTCTTGCATTTCCAAAATGTTAACAGATATTTTCTTCAGTTTGTTGGCAGTGTATTTTTGGCATGATTTACATGGTGCGTTTGTTAAACTACAATGTGTGAGAAATGGGTCCAACATGTGGAGGAGAATTTAGAAGGATAAACTGCACCAACACTGTTGGTGGAGGTAAAAGGTTTTCATCTCACAGTGAGCAGAAAATTAGAGATATGAATAGGATAAGGAAAGATATGCCACTTAAACCTGCATGTATTGTTTTAGACTTTTTTGGCCACTTGGGGGGCAACGCAACACGCTGTTAACCAAACATTGGCATTTTATTATTTCATATCTCTTTTAGCTCTATTTTTGGTCTCCACCAACTCCTGAGTGAAACACCTATTATATATCTCTTTAGCTGCAAAACTCTCCACTAAGTTGACACAAAATTCCCAGCATTCACATATGAAGTTAGATAAACTCATGCTAAAAAAATTCCTTTGACGCCGTTGTCACGAAAGCCAATTAGTGTTTAGGTTCTCCTGATGTCCTGGCGTTGAATCAGAAATGGAGGAAAAAATGATTGGAGCTGTGTGTGACACCCAGAGCTCTATAGTACCTCATTATTTGTACAGAGACCAGATAAATAGAAGCATTTCTTGGGAAAAAGTAAGCAGGGGATGTTGGACTACCTTGTTAGTTCTAAAATGATGTGTCTGGTGTTTGTTGTGTTGATGGAGCAGCCACAACGCTAGCGTAGCCTTGATCGATCAGAACTTCATTAATGAAACAAGCGTTTTAAAAGTTGTTTGCTTGTCATCTGACAAAGTTGTACTATCCATTCAGGACTCAGATGGTTAATGTTCTTCTAACAAACCACAGGGAACATGACACATTTTGTTGAAATGTCTGTATGTATAATACTCAAAAACTGCCTTTTTAAATGTGTCTTAACAGAAACACAATACTGTGTGAAGGGATCACTTTAATGTCTTACTTTAAGAGCATGCAATAAACTCCTTATTGCTTCAGTCAGAAATGAAAAAAGCATAAAGTAAATTGCTAAATCTCAAATACTGTATTGTGTGTGTGTTGACCCATTTACCATTTAATTGGTGTTCATAGGTCAAGGTATGACAAAGGACTTGGCTGGGGCACTCCTGGCAAAATGTTCTATTATTCTCTATGTGAAAGAAAAAAACAAAATATGAATAAAAGGACAAAAAAACATGTTGTTTTTCTACTAAAAGCCATACCAAAGCAGTCATAAGGGAGCTGCACAATTAAATATATAAATATATTGCAGTGTAGGACCCATACCATGCAGACATGCTTGACAGAAGAAGAAAAGGAATTTTGCCATCCCATGCATATTATCCTAGGATAGTGAGCACACAGAAATAATGACAAACATAGGAACAAAATAATTAAAATCCCTGTTTGAGGTTAAATTCACTGCAGACAAGGCTGGCCACTGACCACTCCAAAAGACCGCAGTCCGGCTAAACATTATGAGAAGCAGACGATGAAGAAAGTGCCGCCACAGTGAGGAAAGCAAACATTGGGCAAGATGAACTGTCCTTTGAGGTACACAAAGACAGAGAGAGAGAGAGAGAGAG
>NC_045736.1:4610180-4612730 GCF_008692095.1 Etheostoma spectabile | reverse complement strand
AGAGAGAGAGAGAGAGAGAGAGAAGACATGGTTTTCTCATCAGAGATTGATGTTGCTTTTGTGCGACTTTTTTCACGGACTGTCAACAACTCTCCGCAAGGAGAGCCCGCTCTTCATCTCCATCAATTATTTACTTTGTAAATACACCTGGCTGCCGCTTCTGACCTTTTGGGAGAGCTCAAGGCTTTTCAGTCAATTAAGAGCCATTTTTTCAATCAGATGCTGTGCTGGCAACCCCATTCAATTCTCACTGAAAAGCCCGTCATGGTTCCAAGTTGCAGCGTAAACAAACCCAAGACTATGGAAACTGTATGCCTGCGGATCACAAATATACACTGCGAGCCTCTGCCGATACAATCTATTCTTTACACAACGCAAAAAACACTGTGCTGTCAATGAAATCAAGGGTTGCCTAATGAGATGAAGGACAGGAGGGAGGCTGGGGGGGAGATGAAAACACAAGGCGAGCTTTCATGTTCTGTCCAGGAAAATGAGATGTGTTCTTGCCATATGTCCATCTCCTGCAATTAACCCGCTCACATCAGATAAAGGTCCTCTCAAGCATAGAAACGAGCAGAAAGAGAGAGCGTGTTTCTCTTCATCATTTGACAGGAAGCTTCCTCTCAGCAGGCGGTAAGATCTTCTCCCCGCACTGATTCCATCAGCATTAGTGAGGAAATGGCAGAAATCGGTGCACTGGAGAATTGGCCCGTATTAGATTAGATTAGATTAGATTCAACTTTATTGTCATTACACATGTACAGGTAACAAGGCAACGATGCAGTTTGGGCTAACCGAAGTGCAATAGCAGTAGTGCAGGATATACATGGTTCCGTAAGTCAAGACATGGATGTAATGATAATATGAAAAGAATACTATTATAAACAGAGTTTTACAGATGGGTTTGTCCATGAATACAAATATAGATACAGGTATGTGAGCAAGATTTCAGCTAGATTGGTGGATTACTATAATTGCAAATTTTTTACAGATATGTGCAAACAGCATAATATACAATGAAATAGGTAAAGTTTGGGCAGAAACTATCCGAATTAAAGTGCGGTGGAAGTAATTGCATATTACAGTTAGTACGGTAGTGCGGATGTAAATGTAAACAATTGGTACTGTAAATAAATAATAAACAGTCACAGTGCAAATGAAATGTAAGTAGTGCAAAAAGGTAAGTGGTGCAAAAGATGCAGATGTAACAGTCGTTACTATAGTAACAGTCAGCAGTGCAGTGAACATTAATATTGCAGATAACAAAATGGAGGCAGGTGTGAGGGGGAGAGGAGATTCTTTCAGTATATGGGGGAGTGGGATCAATGAGGTTAGGTTCAATAAGAGCAGCTCTGGGAAAAAAACTGTTCTTTAGTCTGCTGGTCCTGGTCCGAGGCCCCTGAAACGCCTGCCGGAGGGCAGGAGAGAAAACAGTCTGTGGGCTGGGTGAGAGGAGTCCTTCGGATGCTGCGAGCTCGATGCGACAGCGTTTCCTCTGGATGTGCTCGATGGCGGGCAGTAGTCCCGTGATGCGCTGGGGCGTTTTCACCACCCGCTGCATGCCTTGCGCTCTCTCACAGAACACTCCCATACCACACTGTTGCACAGTTTGTCAGGATGCTTTCTATTGCACAGCGATAGAAGTTCACCGGATATTGAGGAAAGCTGATTCTTCCTCAGCGTCCTCAGGAAGAAGAGGCGTATGTCGAGGAGACCTGGAATTGCAGGAGAAGAAGCAGTCGAGTGGTGCGGGAGTATTAGTATAAGAGTATTAACGCAAAACTCCCCATAACCCTTCTCTGCTGTCACATCCTCACCAGGAGTGGAGACGTATGACAGTGTTGTGTCCTATAGCTGCCAGACATACTGCAGAGACCCATGACACTATACTGCCTTCTCGTCATCTTCAACCAATCAATAAGGAGTTAATGATGCACCTGGACTTGGTTAAAACGGATGTAAATGTGTAAAGATTACAACCGATTGAGATTTAAAGCTACATTGTGTGAGAATTCCTCCCGTCTAGCGTTGAGATCATATATCGCCATCAACTCTCTCTCGCCACGCAGTTCAACGTACGTATTGCTGCTACGGTAGCCGAAAAAAAGCGATAGTGTACAAAAGGCCGTCTATCAGCCGGGGTGATTCTGGTGAATGTCAGAGAGGCGTGGACGGAGGATAATGAACTACTTTGGTGTGTGCGTCCAAAGCAGCTCCAGCTCACGCTTCTTTCTGATGACACCAGTCTGTCGCTCTTTTCAATCTCCGTTTTCTTATTCTGGAAAAAAAAGAAGACTCCTATTCCTGAAATTTGGGTTTTAAATATGTGTTCCTCCGTGTTTCCTTCTTCAGACTTGCCGGGGCCGGGAAGCGACGATACCCATTAGCAGCGTTAGCGGCAGCTGTGAGGCAAAAAACACAAAAGGCGGAGCAACACGTCCTGTGTGTTCCTTACCGGCTAACGTATTTCAAGATGGAGCATGACTATGGAGAGTCTACCCCAGTTCAGCGCAAATGTAAAATAGGAATACTTGAAATTGATGGTGGTGG
>NC_045736.1:4606935-4610170 GCF_008692095.1 Etheostoma spectabile | reverse complement strand
TTCATAAAAAAGGACAAGTTTGTGAAGGGCAATACAGATTTTAATAATGAACAATTACAAACGTTACACAATGTAGCTTCAGAAGAAAAAGAATTATGATGCTATTTTTGACTGGGCCAGGGCGTGATCTACTTTAGAGTTCCCTTCAGACGTCTCTACATCCTCTTAGTTCATTTATTTCAAGAGATGTATGTAGTTATTTGGGTGTGTTTTAATAATCAACATGATTCAATTTTTCATTTCATTTTTGTTATTTGAGATGAAATGCAATTTCAGCTGCACTTTTGTCGAAAGGACACACATCTGTTGTTTTGCACAGTGTGTATGAATCAAGGAATCATTTGTCTGCAGCTCATTCTGTTAAAACAAATCCTTAGAAACCTAGAATCATATTGAATCGTGGGTTCAGTGTATCGTTACATCCCAATCAATCAATCAATCAATCAATCAATCAATCAATCAAATGATCAATCAATCAGTCAGTTTGTTTATCATATGAAATCATATCAAATTAAAATTCAGTGGTACGTTATCCTGTCAGTTACTTCAATGTGTGCATTTAAAGTGCCATAATAACAACACATATGTGTAAAAAAAGGGGTGGTGGTGTTGGTGTGGTTTTGGGGGGTTTTAAGTCAGGTTCAGGTCTTCCAGAGAATGTGGTGGACCCAATTTGCAGAGACAGCAGGCAATGTAGTGTTCAAAGCGTTAATGGCAAAATCCAGTCCTTTCCCTGGAGATGGCCCAGTCTTTGTTTAGTGATGATGTTCTTTTTCCTTTGTTTTTCTATACTGATTCACGATTGTCATCTCATTGGGAAAGACAATGCTACATTGCTGGGGATTCAGCAGGTAAATAAGACATTTTCACGTTTGTAGAAATACTATTTTTCCACCTTTGAATGGGCTAAGCTTACAGTCTCCCCTCCTTCCATTGTGTGTGCTAAGGGCGGCACAGGCTGAACTATTTCTGTATTGATACATAGAGATGGATATCAATCATCTCATCTGATGCTGGGTAACAACAGTACAGCACAGTCACAACATTGTTTCTTTGACACTGAAATGGAGGAAGCAACAACGGCACATGAAAACCCAAGAGTGACTTAATTATATGCATAAAGTACCAGTATAATTAGCTGTCTGAGTCCTAGCGGGGCTGGCTTTCTGGGGGGCCCTAGCAGAATTTGATCATTCATGGCATTGCAAGATATTAAGGTTCAAAGCCTTTTGGGGTCTTTGTTGTGCCAGAGATAACAAAAGTAGCTCATTTACTGCATCAGCCATGCCTGTCATTGATTCCCAACATACTTAAGATCATGCACCATGTCATCTATGTATGGAAGTAAGGAAGTTTTGAACATTGCATAACTAATAAAGTACAAGGTCTTTATTGCACTTGGTCGGTCAACAACCTTGGGACCATTTCCTCTCCTCGGTTGGACTCTACAGTTGATTCTCTTCTATTCCATAAACTTATGTAGCCCAGAGTGCAGGAGCATAATGGAACACTTCAAGAGGGAAGTAGGTGTCTAGGTTCAACGCCCTTCCGTGAGTTTGCCTACTCAGCATGCAGCTTCTTAGCCATTCGCCAGGTGTGTGATTGAGGTTAGCGCTCTAGCAGTCATGCTAGCCTCCTCTTTCTTTTCCTCCTTTACCTTTGCACCCCTTCCCATACTGCTGCTTTCAGCAGAGATTAGCTGTAGTAAGGCAGTGACTAATCACTTCACGTTTTCCCTTCCGCTGCATTTGCCAGCCGGGCCGTGGCTGTCTGGATCCATAGGTAATGCTAGCCTCATCCGAAAGAAAGCCAGACCACCTCAATCAATAGCCCCCCCCCACCCCACCCCTGGGCAAGGACGGAGATGGAGAAGAGGGGAAGGAGAACAGGAAGCCACCTAATTCAATGAAGTAGACATTACCCGGCGCTCGCAACGCGCCAGGGCATGAGTAATCATAGACAAATTCATTTTAGAGCCCATGAGCCCAGTATTGCTTTCAATCAAGGGCAGAGTTAGAGTGAGTGGGATGCGTATAGTGGGTGCTAGTGGTAGTGCGCAGGAGAAGGAGGGAGAACCAGAGGAAGGGAATGTCAGAAAGAACTCGGATCAGTTTCTGTTGACTTGCCAATTTGTAGCCTTCAGGCATTTAGTGCAGCTGCAGTAGTTAGTGTAATGCTTAACTAACCGGTTCACTGTGTAAATATGCATATATAGACAATGATTCTTCAGCAAGACGCTGACTGTTGTTATACAACTAATGGAGGAAAAGAAATGCATCATGAGATGCTGCTGATGGAGTGGCTAAAAAAACAAATATTGAAAGTGAAAAAAACCACATTAGTTACAGTGCTACTCAAAAAAAGACTTGGGGAAGACATGAAACTGGGACTCTAGTCAGACAGGGATAAGGTTAGGGTTAGATCGATTCACCCTAGATGCATAACTTTGAGGCAACATCTTTGTGTAATCACTGGCATCAAAGGCCTCAAGACAAACTGATAAAACATATCTATAAGCCACATCTACAGAGAAACCAGTTCCTATAACACCTTGTGTCTATGCAGTTTGTTCTTCATACAGACGCAGATAAACATGTCCTGATGTGTGGGATTGCTGTGAGCTGACATGTTTTTCTCCAACTCTTCGGAATTAGTTTGACACAGAGTCAATACGGATCAACTCCAATGCATTTTTTTTAACTGAAATGTTATGAAAGTTCTTATTATAAGATGTTATAAAAAAGGCAGAAAAGGCGTCTGTGCTGCATATAAGTCATGCAAGTCATCAGTGCGATCTTATAAATATGTGCTAATGACTGTTTTGATGATACAGTATGAATACAATGAAGTGTTAGTAAAGTGCTAAAAGTGTGTGAGCTTATTTTTCTTTTCAAATACCTTAAACTAAAAAAAAGCCTCTGGTTTATGTTTCAACTTATACAGTATGATCAAATGATGGCAGGAAAAAGGAGAATCCATTTTGTTATTCATAAAATAAATGTGTAGTATTGTAGGATTAGGGTTTAGGACATAAACAGTGGTGGAAAGTGAAAAGATAATGACAACACGTTTGACCTTTTTTTTGGACATCTTCATTAATGGCGTTTTTCCACTGCGTGGTATCTACTCGACTAGCCTCGACTATACTCGCCTTTTTGGGTTTTCCATTACGAAAAAAAGTCCCTGGTACCTGCTAATAGGTACTTTTTGTAGTACTACCTCAGTCAAGGTTCCA
>NC_045736.1:4597952-4606925 GCF_008692095.1 Etheostoma spectabile | reverse complement strand
GGCGATACCAAAAGGTGACGTGAAACCTGCAGACTACTGGTTGGTCGGAGAGAATCATCACTAATCGCTGCCTCATCATTGCCGGGGGGGGAGGGAGACTTTTTTCTGCCGTCAAAACTAGCAAAAGTGGTTACGTACACGCTATAAACACACCTGTGCCGGACGCTTCCTGCTGTGTGCTTAGATCGTTAATATTGGGCCCTAACACCTGCATGGCTGCTCTCTAAAACAGAATGGCTTCACGTCCTTTTAGTGAATATGCAACACAACTTAGAACAACTACATTTGGTGAAATAATTCTTCAGTTTCAAAAGCAGACATATATGTGCAGTATATGGATCTCTACCACCTTCCCTTATGCCACTTCCAGACTGCTTTTCTGGTAGGATTTCCCCCATGAGTCACGTGTTCGGGGTGTGATTCACACATATTGAAGCCCAAGAGGGGCAGTGGCGTGGGAGTGGGAAGCACTACATCAAAACAGACTTGTTTTAAAGTGCCCATATTATGAAAGAAAATATTGGGGTGTTATGTTGTGTCTCTGGTGCTTCCACAAGCATACAAACTTGGGAAAAAAAAGCTATCCATGCTGTTTTGAGTGAGAAACGGTTTCTGAATGTCCTCTGCTTTCAGTCTCCGGGTGAGCTGTTCAAAATCTGCACGGCTTTCTACGTCACTAGCCGAGACGAGGTGGCATGCTAGCACTAGCATGCTAGTTCTCAATGGAAAACCACTGCTACAACACACACTAGTTGACCATAATCTCCAAAAGAACTACTTCCATGTCCCTGTTCTGCAGGTATTCCACTAGTCCCCCTCGTCTAGAAGAAGTCTCCCAGCTAATCCTGCCTTGTACTGACCAAAGCTGGAGAAAGAGTTATCTAGCTGATGGGATCTTACCTAGCTACTGAGCATGTGCAACTCCCAACAAAGATAGTATAGAAGTGCGATGTCTCACTCTGTAGCTAAAACAGAGACTTAAACAGACAGGGTGAAAACAGGATCTGCAGCAATGTGCAGTACAACATAACTATGGTGTTTTTGAAAATGAAACCATGTAAACCTATTCTGGTACAACCTCAAAATACAATTATGAACCTGAAAATGAGCATATTATGAAAAACATGTTTTCCATTACAATACAAAAATAAATAAAAACACAACAGCTACTAAGTGGGCCTTGTGGTGCATTGGCTGTTCCAGTAATTTAGTATTGCCCTTCTGTGAGGTTGGTGACTCACGCGAGACGGAATATAATGGTTGAAATGAAAACAACTGAGGCTGAGATACCCTGACCTTTAGGCCGAGTTGGCACGGCTTCAGAACAGGCAGCTGGGGAATGCAGGAGAATGACTCGCACCAGTCACCAGTCAAATAATGTCATAAAGTAACTTACAGACTTACAGACACAGTCAGGTACAGCTGGTAACACAAAACACAGACAAAGCTAAAATACAGTAGACAACAGGGAAAACCCAAGAACCCTGGAGACACACTAGGGGGAAACAAATTAATCTTGACACCTGTGAGGTGACAAACTGACACCATACAAAGGGAGCGCAGATTGAATACACAAGGTAACAAGGGTGATAATGAGAGACAGGTGACATGAGGGCTGATGAACAGCTGGAACCCATCAGGGCGGGGCAGACACATCATCTATCTATCTATCTATGTATGTATCTATCTATCTATCTATCTATATCCATATTCTCATTAACAGGAATGTAAGATATTGTAAAAAAACGTATGCACCACAATTGGTGTGATAGCCGATCAATCAGAGTGCTGGTTAGTGGTGTGCGATACTGCAATATTTGGTATCGATGGGATATGAAGTAAATACAGGGCCAGTATTGCTGATGCCAATACAATACCGATATTTTTTTAATGATTAAGGTAACTGCATCATCAAATTGCTAAATCTGAATGCATTTTTCAGAGAGGGTGAAACAACATTATCAACCACCAAATGTTGACAGAAATGAAATCCCAGTTCAAAGTAAAGTAAGACACAATAAATGTGTCAGGGTCGTTACCTGCTGCCATTTCATTGGCCTTTAGACTGTTCAGAAACCACGACAGAAGTATGTCAGAGGAAAGGTGACTACTGTTTCATAAAAAAAAATGTTTACTGGTCATGCACACCAACACAAAGTTTGCTTAAATGCTGTGTCATATTCCAAAAAAAAAAAGCATATCTTCTGAACACTGCTATGGCAACCACATTTGGTAGACATACATAGGTAGGATGTTCAAGTGGCCATGGTACAGCTGTTGCTATTTGGCCAATAGCTGGCGTTGTAGCAGCATCATCTAACCATACAGTTAGAAATCTGTGGATGCATGTTTGACTGTTCTACATATAAAACAAATGTCCATCCAATTGACTTTACACGTGCATGGCTGAGGACCCAAGGGGGTGCAGCACTTCCCAGAGGCACACATTCCAAACACGTCTCAGACAGCAAAACCAGGCACCAAGCTCGGCCCCTTCCCAGCCAGCTACTGCAATATTTTTTCAAAGATAACCTAGACCAATTTCAATTCAACTTTATTTACACTATCAAATAATAACAAGAGTTAAGTAAGATACACTTTACAGAGAGTAGTTCAGACCACCCTCTATAATACAAAGACCCAACAATTCCAGTTATTCCCCCAAGAGCAAGCGTTTAGTGCGACAGTGGCGATGAATAACTCCCTTTCAGGGAGAAACCTCTGGTGGTGAGGAAAACTTCCTTTCAGGGAGGACAAACACTGAACTCGACAACACACTGTTGAGTATTTTATGTTCCAAGGCTGGATTTGTAATGTTTTATGGGTTTTTTTATTCAGAAAATACAACTACACAACATAACGTAGCACATCAGAATTTGAAAGAAGAAGTGGAAATCCAGTACAAGAGAGAATACCAAGAAAAAAACACATACATACAAGCAGCTGCAGCTCGCAGGGTCCCATATTTCATCAAACACATCTCCTCTCTCTCCCAATGTAATGCACCACACATTTCTACCAGCCACAGGTCACATGTAGGCACAGAGTCCATCTTCCACACACACCGTCTTCCAAAAATCTGTTCCTTGCACATGCAATAGCCTTCTTCTTGTGTCATTATCATTCTGACAAAGGCTTCTTAATCCTTTCACTTCCAGTTTTTTTGTGTCCAGGGCTGAGTTTGGGGGGGGGCATTCCTCAGGCAACATCATGTGCCCTGAAGCTACAGTCCTATGGCCTTTGGCGCCATTTTGTGACACTCTGGGTACATTTAAATGACATGCGGTGCAAAAAACGGGACAGTTAGGTTTTGGAAAAGATGGTGGGTGGGGTTATAAAATGTACATTTCAATGACACACGGGAGAAGAACTGGACATGAACCCCGTTCTCCTGGGTGAAAGTCTTGTGTTGTTTGACCCATCCACCACCCCAACCAACCTCCATATACGCTGGTTTTCGGTCTTTCATATTACTCTTCCTACGCTGAGAGCCACTGACCAGGTGTCAGTATGTGAGGAGTTGGGATTGAGAAAGGGTTGAACACTCAGGTGTTAAAGCAGGGCCCTGTGACATTTCAGTCCTGGACTATCTCTGTCTCACAGCCTCTGCAAAGAGTGACTCCAATGCTCTTTTCACTCTGTGGATATTTATTGTGAAAGGATGTCTCTCGGTGAATGCAGAGGTGTTCTCTGAGGGGTCAGTAGTGCAAAACCAAATATAGAATTCACATTGCAGCAGAGGGCGCATCCCAACCTCATAATGACATTTTGAATGTCTCTATTAACCACATGAATGGAAATGGCTCGTCATGTTTATTCTGTGGGCTGTATTTAATCGGAATTCAGATGACTTGGCAGTGCACACTGTCAGCTGTTTTCAGAGGACACGAGATGTCTCCGAAATGTCATTTTCCTCCAATGTATCCTTCTAAAGCCTACTCAGTCTAACATCAAGGTGTATCTTTCTGTATTTCCTGTCTTCCTCAGGTATATACGGGCCAGACGAAGGCTGGGCATCATCCTATCCAGCATGCAGAGAGAGAAACCAGTCCCCCATTAACATTGTGGACCAGGATACCAAAGTATCCACAGAGTATCAGGAACTGACACTGGAGGGCTTTGATACTGAATCCTCTAATAAGACATCTATGAAGAACACCGGCAAAACAGGTAAAGACATCAAAGGCTTCTGTTGCAGATTGGATTCATCCCGGTTTATGTGGAAGATGCTTTTATTTCTACACTCAATCTGACTGAGTGGTTGAAGTTGTAAAGGGAAAGAGTCAGCTAAATGTTGAAAAGGAATAACTAAGCACAGACAACGCAGGCACGACTGCAGAAGTGCCGATATTAGTTGCATTTGAAACACTTTGTAGATGCCCAGTATTTCCAGTATTTCTCATTCACGCTATGTCTTGCCCAACTATTAGCAAGTCCGCCAGATTGTGAGGATTGTCTAACACTACGATCGAGAGCAAAGCATCTTGACATCTTGATCTACTGTTCCAATTGCTATCAAATGTGGTAGGATATTCATCGGATGATTCCAAACTGATAACCTTTTGTCCACTGGGGCCATCACCTAAAATCATCAAGTTTGGACTTGAGATACTAACTTGATTGCCATAAAATATTCTGTGGTTATTACTTGTCCCCAGGTAATGAATCCTAATGATTTCCATGCGCATGCTCAGGCCAAAGTTTTTGTGTGACTCTTTTGTGTTATGGGCAGCGATGGAGTACTCGAGTCCTGGACTCAGACTCCAGTCCGACTCAAGTCTGTATCCTCTTGACTCTTGACTTGACTTGGACTTGCGGACTGATGACTTGTACTTGGAATCAGACTCAAGGACTTGAGCAATAAGGCTAAATAGGTCATAAAAATTTGATATAAGATGATACACTTGTCCTGTTTTGGGCTCCAAGACCGGCATGAACATCATGCTGTACTGACTCAGACTTGACTTAGACCATAAATTCATCATGTAAATGTTTACTGAGGTAACACATCTAGTGAGAAGTAGCCTCATCTTCAAATAGACCAACCCTAACCCTTGCAACAATTCACCTTACACCAAACAGCAAGGGAAAAGCACTTCACTCAAAAAATATAAAAGGTAACGGGCGGATCTGATATCTGCCAAGGTGCATACAACCTTCCCCTGCTACTTCCTTAAACGCAACTAAGTCATCCATCACAACCCCTCTGAGTACCTTTGAGAGATTAATAAACCTTTTAATAGACAAAGGAAAACATAGATATGGGTTTAACAGAGTGGATTGAAACAAAACAACGTACTCCATACAAATATTTTCAACCCAAACATAAACACTTCCACACATTTAAACCACCCCCAAAAAAACCAATGTCCCGCAGTTCAAAAGTTCGTTGAGGTAACTTAAACAATCCGGATAAAGAACAGTCCGCCTCATTTGAAAACAAAACACAAACAAAAATGCCAGGTGAAGTGTGGCGAGACGCCGCAGTCTATCAGTGTTGCACGGGTAACTTACGCAACCTCGCCACAGTCCGATTAGTTGAAGGGGTGATGCAGTAGTCCAGAGAATAATCCCAATTGATGATCCACCGAGAAAAATAAACCATTTATCCCGCAGGTGAACCCATCTGTCAGGCCTGCAAAAACCAGAGCCCTCTCCAATCCCGACCGCTTCCCCTGTCGATCTCCAGAGTCTCTTTTTTCTCACGTCACTTCCCAATCTCCTTTATACCCACGCCTACAACAAAACATAAGAAAAAAAATACATACAAAAGTCAGTCCATAAACAATCCGTGGTCCCAACACAGGCCTCTGACAACCCAGCTTATTATTTTCTACAGGTAAAAGAAAAAAAACAATACACACAATGCACATAAAAAAAAAGCTGCACATGAAGACAGTATGGGTGACCAGTACACCCTAACCACATAGAAACAGACTTCTTTTGGAGCCAGTGGAGTCGCCCCCTGCTGGAAATGAGAGAATGCTTCACTTTTTAGACCCGGCAGCTTTGTCCATTAGCTTTACAGTCTACGCCCCAAAGTAGCAGTCAGAGCCGTGTTTGTCAAATAAATGTTGCCAGATTGTAACCAGATAATCTTGTGGCCGACAACAGCACAGAGAGAATGGAAAGCTTAAGCGTGACACCTCTATTAATCCCAGCTCATATTGGCAGGTGTCTGCATGTCAAACATCTGTTGCGTCACTTTCCCCGCACAGGATTATGAAACAAGACAGGTGCAATATGCAGCAAGTCATTTATGATGAAGATTACACATTCCATTTTCCTTCAGACATGCTGCATCCGTATTAGTACAAAGTGCCATGGCAGGTGTCACTGCCTGTAGGATTCAGCACCGGGCCATCTGCGTTCAGCTCTCTTGGCATCTCGAGGAGCCTCCTTGTCAGCCACAGGTATTTTTCACAATTCCAGGTTGTCAGTAAGATGGATGATGCTTTCCCCGAAGTGGAGAGATGGAGTTGAAAGGCTTTTGAGAGGCACAGGCCACAGGTGGCTGGCATTGCTGTTGACAGCACTTTGAGTGCTGCCCAGAGCACAGCTGTGTGTTAAGCACAATAATGCTTAACATCCCATCATTGGCTCAATAAAGACTGTGCGAGTCGTTTTTTTGATGATAACACATTTTAATAAATTACCAAATTGTTTTTAGGTTCACTGTAGCTTCACTAAGCAGCTTGTGTTCTGTACAATCACAGAGGCAGACTGCAACAAGTAGAGAAGTGGCTGATCCTTTCAAAGACTCCATAATATGTCATATGTCAAACAAATATTTGGACATGGACATAAGTTTGGACACATCTTACATAACATGATGTGATGAATCAGAAAGTTTAATCCAGTGCATTGGCAACAGACATATATTAAAGTCATCATGATCATTTGTGATCACCATAGATCACAAACACCAAGAGTATGTGCACCACATTGTTTAACCACTGGTGTTCTAGAGCAAAGGATTAGGGGATCACTAAAGTTAGTTGTCCAATAATGGGGACCAATCAATTCTTCATAATATTTAATGGCAATTAAACGGCCAATAGCGATTAAGAGGTTTTGGTATTGCTCAACTGACTGACAGACTTTGCCACATGCAAAGCCACAGCGACACCATAGCTAAAAAGATCTTAAAGGTCCCATGACGTGGTGCTCTTTGGATGCTTTTATAGACCTTAGTAGTCCCCTAATACTGTATCTGAAGTCTCTTTTATATAGACCCTAGTGGTCCCCTAATACTGATCTAAGTCTCTTTTATATAGCCCTATGGTCCCCTAATCTGTATCTGAAGTCTCTTTTATATAGACCTTAGTGTCCCCTAATACTGTATCTGAAGTCTCTTTATATAGACTAGTGGTCCCTAATACTTATCTGAAGTCTCTTTATATAGACCTTAGTGGTCCCTAATCTGTATCTGAAGTCTCTTTATATAGACCAAGTGGTCCCCTAATACTGTTCTGAAGTCTCTTTTATATAGACCTTAGTGGTCCCTAATACTGTATCTGAGTCTCTTTTATAAGACCTAGTGGTCTCCTTAACTGTATCTGAAAGTCTCTTTTATATAGACCTTAGTGGTCTCCTAATACTGTATCTGAAGTCTCTTTTCCAAAATAATCAGACAGGGGGAACACATATTTCATTTCTAGCCACTGGGGGACCATAGGCAAGCTGGGGGAACGCATGTCAATTAAAAAAAAAACTCAAAGTGAAATTTCCATGCCATGGGACCTTTAATGTAAAACATCTGCTCAAAGCAACCATTTGATAGGTGCCTGGGTAGCTAACATGGTACAGAGCGTGCACATATACAGAGACTCAGTCCTTGCCAAAGCGACCGTGGGTTTGGTTCTGACCTGCAGCCTTTTGCTGCATGTCGTTCCCCCTCGCTCCACCCTTTAATTTTTTAACCTGTCCTATCAAATAAAAGAACTGAAAATGCATCAACAAAAATTATCTTTAAAGCAGCCGTTTTTTTCTTTCGCGACAGTTGGATGAGAAGATTGATACCACTAATAATATTTAAGAGGAATCGTAATGTTCATTTGCAAATTTGTGTCAATTATGTACAGCTGTCTTTAATTTAAATGTTGGGTGGGTTCCTTTACAGCTCCACGTGTGTATTTTATTTTGTTTGTTGTTAACTTTTTTTATTTAATTTTTATACGCACACATAACAGAACAAAAAAGTGGAGAGCCTTTGTCCAAAGGTAACAATCTCACCCTGCCAGCATCTGTAAAGCTCACTGATTAAAATGTTATATCTGTTAGGCTGGCGCAGTGTATTGGGCCATTATTACACGAGGTGTTTATTATAGCAAAATGGTAAACATAAAATGAGTGATGAATGTAATATAACATGTGAGAGCCAGCCCTGAGGCTAAAATGATGGAGGAGAATATTAGCTTTAATTTTTTTTTAGTTTTATGTTTTTTATTTTAGCACCAGCCTTACATTAACATTTCCACTTGCACACACAATTCTGCATAATGTAACAGGGAAACTGCCAGGTCATTTCCTGAGCACATTTTAGTCCCACCACTTCTGTCCAATGGAAATGACTTCAGCTTCTACGAGACTATAAAAGGATTTTTTTTTTTTTGTTGTCTATTTTCATATTCTGTACCCATATGTATACTGTAGGATGTCGTGGTCATGTCTCTCTATGTGCGGGGCTCACTGCAGGCTAAATCATCTGGCGTTAGGTCACACTGTTCTGATTTCAAACCCCCCTGTGCAAAATGTTTGATACTGACATTTAAAATATCTATAAACAGTAGACCATTGTATCCCTGCTCATTATTGGATCCAACATATTGTAAATACAATAAAGATCGTGTTTGTTTGAAGAAACTGTATGCTATGTCATGCTCAGGTCAAATAAGCTGTCAGTCATCCCCATCTGCTGCCCCACACACACACACACACACACACACACACACACACACACACACACACACA
>NC_045736.1:4583295-4597935 GCF_008692095.1 Etheostoma spectabile | reverse complement strand
ACACACACACACACACACACACACACACACACACACACACACACACACACATAGATAATAAAAGGTGAATAATGTATGTCAAAAAACACATTTTAAGTGAAAGACATTGGTCACTTGATCTAAAGATTATTAAATTATAACAGATTCAGTATCAAAAGTATCAAAAACTAGTAAAGTACTAAAAGCTGCAGGCATTCAATCTGTTGTCAGGTCACATAGTCCTACAGATAAATAAAAATCTTGGATATTTTATAATTCATTTGTAATATTTAATTTATTTGACATTTGCAAACTTTGGCTTTCCTCTGTGCAATAAAAAAGACATGGTTTTCCACATTAAAGCATAGTTAGTTTTGGCATCTGTTCAAAAAGCCAGGTAACAAATTGGCCCAGTCAAAACATTTAAAACGCAACCCTGGCAGGCCATTCGGCCTGAAGGAGAAAGCTAGCCAACGGAAACCGAATATTAATCCTCTGTGGAAAAGTCGTTGGGTAATTTCAAGCTACCTCATCATCAACTGCAGTTGAAATCTTACAGTTACTCTCCCATGGAATAAACAAATTGACCATACAGTGATTCAGGATATTTGATCCTTTAAAGATGCTACTTAACATCTGTACTGTTCATCTGAAGCTCATTGATTAAAATGGCAGCAGTTCGGTCCTATTTGCTGCTCACTCCCAGTATCATTATGGGGGGAGATACGCCATCACTCATTATCACATATAACTATTAGACTATTTGACTATTCCCAATGTTTTGGTAAAACATCCGATAATGCCTGCTGTTTATCAAGCCTATACATATAATAGTGCCATTTGTTATAATTATAATTACACTGTTCTCCACCGCAAGCATATGTCAACTAATTGTCGCAACAGTTACACAGGGCAAACGCGAGAGAAATTAAAAATATAGCTTTTTTTTAAATGACTTAGGTTCAAGTGAGCTGAGACAGTCCCCATGCAGGCACACAAATACACAATCACAAATTCACATAATAAATGAGTGAAATGCTTTGCCTTTGTTTTTAATACTCTGGCCTTTTAGAGCCACGTTGTGTACTGTGCTGTTTATCTATTTATTGTAGTAGTATTGTCTATGAGTATGGTACCGACCAAAGCTAAATTAATTTCCATTTGGAGACAAAAGGGATATCTATCACATACTTCACATGCACATACATAAATAGGACGCTTGTGAAAAAAGTGACAACATTTGACTGCCATCCATTGGACACAGGTCTCCTAGGTGAAGGTCTTTGTTTGTTTGAACCAAAAAACATACCAATATTATTATATTATTCAATAATTAGTAAGTGTAGCTTTGATGAATATGTACATTTTGTGGCTAATATGACCAAGAATTATTATACTTGTAACACAGTGTATTTTAATAGCGTGGTATTCTCATTTTGAGTAATTTATATGTTTACGTCTTCCACCACTCAATATAGTACACTGTAGCACACAACACTGTGATTTGAAAGAGAGAGGGTGGTGTCCAGGTCCATTCCATGACTTAGAGAAGGAGTGTTTGGGACAGGTGGTTGCAGGGCTGCTCATGGCCAGTGGCAGCATGTCCGTTCCTTCACCCTGTTGTTGTTGTTGTGATGCTTCTTCACTGGAAGTCACCTGACAGCACAAATCTGCTCAGCACTGTGACCAGCATGCTGGAGCTTATCCTTGAAGTATGAGGCTACAGAGAGCCAGAGTGGGATGGTAGACAACACAGAAGCAACACTTTGGAAAGTGCACCTGTTTGCTGACTAACACACTTGTATATGTACAGTGGTGCTCAAAAGTTTACATACACATGCTTAAGTTGACTAAAAAGAGGAATAAAAAAATCATGTTTTGGAAATTTATTTTAATCCAAAATTAAAAAATGAGGTAAAACAACTTTAAGGACACCAATTTTCTTGTGAATGAATAGTATTGTAAAAAAATAATGTTCTTATTAAAATACAGGGGTCATAAGTATACATACCCCTATGTTAAATTCCCATAGAGGCAGGCAGATTTTATTATAAAGGCCAGTTATTTCCTGGATTCAGGATATTATGCATCGATAAAGTTCCCTTGGCCTTTAGAATTAAAAAGCCCACATCCTCACAACTCTTCACCATGCTTAGAGATAGGATGGTTTATTTCAGTTAGACTAATACCTGGTTTGATTTGCATTGAGAGATGATTATAGAAAGTATCCCATGCCTATCTCTAAGCATGGTGAAGAGTATGTGAGGATGTGGGGCTATTTAATTCTAAAGGCCAAGGGAACTTTATCGGATGCATAATATCCTGAATCCAGGAAATAACTGGCCTTTAATAATAAAAATCTGCCTGCTCTAGGGAATTTAACATAGGGGTAGTATACTTATGACCCTGTATTTTAAAAAGAACATTTATTTATTTACAATACGTTATTCATCACAAAGAAAATGGTGTCCTTAAAGGTTGGATTTTACCTCATTTTTTATTTAGGTATAAAAAAATTTCAAAACATGATTTTTTTATTCCTCTTTTAGTCAACTTAAGCATGTGTATGTAAACTTTTGAGCACCACTGTATGTGTGTGTCTAGTACAATGATAGGTGTTTAGCTTAAACGGTAACTTGTTTTTAACCTGGACCCTATTTTCTTATTTACTTTTTTTGTCTACTGATTGGAACAACGATCTTTGAAATGTGTCCAGTATTAAGCTGCAATGTAAGTTATTAGGCAATTGTGCCCTATTCTTCTAAGTGTGTAAACATGATGGAAAGGATCCCTACCGAGATAGGTCCTTTTGTTAATAAGATCATTTTTTTCAACATGCACTTAGAACATGTGAATCTTTTTAGTTTGAAGGTAATGTACTTGTAGTTCATTTTTGCTTTTCTGAGTCTGTACCTTCACGGTTGAATGCACTTATTCGAAGTCCTTTGGATACAAGCGTCAGCTGAATGAAATATAATATAATGTAACATGAAAAGTCAAAATCACCAAAGAAAACAGACTACATTGAAATAAACAGTAATTTTATCATCATAAAAAAACACTTAATTCAAAGTAGATATAGGTAGAAACAATACAAAATTATCAAAAGCCATCTTGGTTCATCTTTCCACCGTTCCAACAACCACCACTCTGGTTCAGTTGAAATAAACGTTTACATATGTAAATACGCTGGTTCTATACACACTAAAAGTACTTTTCACTAAAATGGAGTCTGGTGGGTATGCTAACGGAGATTTAGAAGCTGTTTCTGGTTAAAAAGAAAAAAGAGCTTACACTGACTAATAATCTGAGCCTCACTTTTGGAATGGAAATTTGTGGATGGAAATTGATGATGCATGTTTGATGAAATTGATGATGCACAATTGCCCCATAGGGTTACATTGCAGCCTGGTTCTTGTGGACCAGTGTCAATCATTATTGTTGACATTATTCTCGTAGACACCAATGCATGGAAAAATAGTATCTAGGTTAAAAAATACCAAAATTATCCTTTTACAGAAAGAAGAAGCACTGGAAACTGCTCGTCTAATCAGACCAACGACGGCAGATCGTGAAATGGTCACGTTATTTTGATTCAGTGATTTGTCAACAAGGACACGATTTTAGTGGTGGTCACCGCAAAACGGCCGCCTGGACACAATCCACGCTAGGGACACAACAACGGGGATATAAAAACGCCACACATCACCCACAACAACGGGATCGATCACCACACGCGCTACAACAACCGCACGGTTGTGGTTAGGAGAAGAAGAAGTGGAATGGAACTGTCACACGTGGGACGCGATTCCCGGTCTCCGGGGGGAAAGTCCTGCGTTGTTTTACCCTTCCCCCCCATCCCCGCCCACCTCCTTTCACTTATTTCCGGCTTTTCAATACTACTCGCTACCGTAGTCGTGCTGTTACGAAAGATGCTTCCATTGAAATACATTAGTTTAAAGTTCATGCTCACCACCATGGACAAAACAAGACAATGGTGTCCCTGTACACAAATAGAACAATAGAAGAAATTATATCACCATTTCACAAACAGCCATGAGACTGGGCTGAATCAGAATGGAAAAAGTAAACTGTGTAATTAATCAACTGCAATTAGAATAAAAGTTTTCTTTTTTGTTTAAAAGTAATGTATTTGGGCTCCAAATCCTAAAGCATTATGTAAAGTAACAATATAGCAAACATCAAAATGGCTGTAATAATCCTCTGGAGAGCTGAGGAACAAAGTATCCTTCCATACTTGCAAATTCCCCCAGCAGCCTTGTTGCTCTACCAGTTTTTGTCCCCATGTTGCTGTGACTGATTAAGGTCACAGAGAGTGTCCTCTCCAGCTCCCAGTCCCGGTGGCAGTACGTGAGTACCAGAGTGCAGGTAGCTCAATCAGGCGACGCCAACCCACTGTGTGTTCTCATGCCCTGTGGGAGTGGACCGACGAGCTGGCCTCAGGTTGAGGATCACCAGTGCTGACACGCGCAAGCACCAGCACCAAGATGAGAGTGAGAGACACAAGCAGAGAAAGGAAGGACCTCATCATCGCAGTGGGGATGACAAAATTCCCTGACACGTTTGATGCAGAGCGTGACCAGGCCTTCAGCAACTCAAACTGTCTCCCCAAGGCCACCCCGGCTGCTCACAGAGAGAGAAGGGAGAAGGAGATGATGATGATGATGGTGGCCACCTGCAAAGTAACAAACACAGCAAAGCATCATTTAAATGGATTTGGGGTGGCGCAGCATGTAGGGAACCGTGTAAAAACGCACAAACAACAGCTGCGGAACAAAATGATGTGCAGCTTGTGCTCTCTCCCCCTGCTACATTATGCATGGCTAACAAGACAAATGCATTTACGCCACAGACTATGCATGGATTCGGCACCGTTTCCAAATGACAGATGAGCGTTTTATCTGTGGAGGGATCACCTGGTGGAGCTGAATGCTGTGACGGAGCTGTGAAGGCAGGCAGGGAGAGGGGTGGGTAACCCCCCCACCTCCCGCAGAACAAACTCAATTCAGAGACATTCGCAGTAGTTTTCTTCACAGCTCAAGTTCACTGTCTCGACCTTGCATGTGCAGTTAACAACATGTTATAGAATGAATGGAAAGAAACCGTTCACACCCTTTTTCAAAATAGTTTCTTATTAATTATTGAGGAGCTCTAAGCAAACATGCTATATAATGTATGTAGACTATACAAACCATTATGTACATACCTTTATATCTACGTCAGCAGCTTCAAATAGGACTATATCAACCAGCGTGTAATGAAGACTATCTACAGCTCTATCAATCTTAAAATAAAATAAGCCAAAGACAATTTTGGTCATAGATCTTTGGGAACAGTTAGGTCTGATATTGTGATAAAGACAGAATGGCTGACTGGAAGGAAAGAAAGGAAAACTAGGAATACAGGATGAGGCCCAATGTCCAACTTTAAAATTGCAGAAATAAGTCAGGTTGGCAGTTCATGGTCAGCAGCCAAATCAACGGAACTACAAAAAGCACCATCGTAACAGTATATCAATCCTGAAAATGTGATAGCTTCTCCAAGCTATGGACTGTGAAAGGTGCGATCTAAGGGTAAAGGAGGAATTAGACGAGTGATGCTTGAAGAACGTAACTGAAGAAGCCGACAAAGACAGTTTGAACCTTGTTGATAGCCTTTGGGTTAAATAGAAATGAAGCTTACAAAGATTTAAAATAGGAACACTCTTCCTTTATTGCGTATTGAGGCAATGAAGCTCCTCCACATTTAAGCCCCTTTCCCATGGCAGCTGGGGCAGGGATCGCATTTCCATGACAACGGTGCGACCTGCTTGAAAGTGTGTCTTTGACTGTAATGCGGCGGTCTGATCCATGGCTGTCAGAGTTGGTTTTAAAACCGAGACGCCCCAACTCAGAGGTATTTTCTGTATCTGTGTCACCGGGGTTTTGCCTATGTCTTTAGGGGACTAACGGCAGGTCCTGAGTGAACACAGATTACGAGCGATTCTCTCGCCGCATAGTCACCAAAGTAAATATTGGAACCATTTTTTACAAGCCACATATCTCCAAAACATTTTTACACTAAAATGGCATTTTTCAGAAGGACAAAAATTAACTTATTCGAGTTTCTGTCTCAGGAACAAACTCTCGCAAGATCCAGCGACATAGATAAGCTAACGTCGACTGACGTTTGCAAGTGCCTAAGACTTTTTTGCAATGCTAGGGTTAGGCTTTTAGCTGTGTAAATACCTAATGTTAGCACAAGAAAATCTTAATAAACTTGACTTTTCATCCATCTACACGCATTCACTATACTTTCAAACGAGGCCATAGATCTTTAGTTATGAAGAAAATTTGATGGCTGTGGCTCGTTGTCAAAGGAGTGGCTGCTTTATGTTGAAAGCTTTTAATATGAAGCAGCAGAATCAGGAAATAACACAAAGCTATACAGCTGAAAGCTATAGGGAGATATCTGAGAGTACAAACAGGGACGCAGGAGAGAAACTATACTTGAAACCACAGAAATTCAGTTAGGAGCTACAACAGTTCTGAGACCACAACATCTTTCTCTCTGGTCTCCCGCACAGACATGTGTTCAGTCGGGCAACGCACTCTTGTTTGAGGGGGAGAAAGCGCATCGTAACGGGTTGGCTGCGGCCAACAATTACACCACAGCAACCAGATTGGGCACACTTTGGCCTGTCTCCATCTCTGGCGCGACTCGGCAAAACTGGACACATGGCAACGGAAACGCAAACCAGCACGTCATGGTTGGAGTCACCGCGGTGCCAAAGGCGCCAACAACTCATGGCGACAGCTTTATTGCAGACCAGAGGGAATAACTGGAATTGTTGGGTCCTTTTAAATTACAGAGTGCAGTCTAGACCTACTCTATCTGTAAAGTGTCTTGATGACGCTCTATCATTTGATTCAATAGATAAAATTGAATTGGACATCACTTGTGCAGCATCCACATTCAGCACCAGCGCCACCCAGGGATGTGTGCTCAGCCCACTGCTGTTCTCCCTAATGACCCATGACTGTGTCGCCAAATGGGACTGCATTCCTTTCATGAAGCTTGTGAACTACATGACACGGGCGGGCCTCTTCGACAGGGATGGTGAGAGAGGGGACCGAGGCCAGGTGGAGCGGCTGGCACTCTGGTGTAGAGAAACAATCTCTCAATGTCGACAAGACAAGAGAGATGAGAATCGATTTCGGAAAGGCCCACGCTGCCCACCACACTCCCCTCAGCAACAACTCATGCATGGAACAAGTCAGAAGCACCAAGTTTACTGGTGTGCACATAGATGATCAAACAGTTAAATAAATGCACAAGATGTTAAGAAAGAAAAATCTAAATGTGTACTCCCAGGTAATGGCAAGTAACAATTCAATGGGTGGGTGGGGTCGTCCTGGGGATGCCTGACTGCCTCAAGTATCCTGAAGTCAATGCTATGGCTCTGGTTTTGGCCAGCAGTTTTACTGAAAACCTATTGTCCTTGGTAGACAAATGAAGTTGAAGTTAACTTGAAAGTTAATAACTGTACTCAGCAAGTTTACTGCTGAGATGTGTGAAGGACAAACATGAGCAGTAGGCCATAGGTTAGACAAATGAATTTGCAAGAGTAATATGAAGATGAATGGTTTTAATTATTACCCACTTATAACCCACCAACCATCCATCACAGTCCACACACCAACTTCCTGGACCTACCTCCAAATTGAAATGTTTCTGATAATCCAATAGTTCACAACCTGTCTGATTATCTGACTGCTTGTGTTTCTTGCTTTAACAAACGTAATTGAATGTCTCTGTTTTCTTAGAAGTCAACAATTACTTCAATGGGTACAATGTTATCATAACGGATACCAAATAAAAATCAAGTTGTTGTAAGGTGGTGTTAGGGTGGCAGTGACTCAGTCCTTAGGGTGTTGGGTTGGGAACCGAAGGGTGGTTGGTTCAAGTCCCTTTTTGGACCAAAGTTTGGAGTGAGGATTGGTAGCTGGAGAGATTCCACTTCACCTCCTGGGCACTGCCAGGTGCTCCCCCCCCCTCCCCAACCACTCAGGGCGCTGGTCCAGCACTGGCAGCCCACTTACTCTGACATCTCTTCATTAGTGCATGAATAGGGCCTACGCATGTGTGTGTGTGTATTTCAAGACTGTGTGTAGTTCTAAGAAAACAGAGTGACATTGTAATGTCCCCAGTGGGGATCAATAAAGAGTATGAATTATTATTATTAAACATTTTTCGAAGAGTTCAGGTTGTGGTATGGCAACCTATTTTACCTTGCATTTCCAAAGTAAAATGTTAGCAAAAATTTCATAAGCACATAGTATGTAAAGTGGGTCTGTAAATGTCTTCAGTTCTATGTGATACCTAATGACTTGGAGTTGTGACCGATGTCATGTGGAACCAGGTAACTCCCTTCATTCAAGTCCTTTCTATTCATGGGACATGACTCTGTGAGACATTCAGAGACATTTGTGAATGTGTAAATAAGGCTGGCTCGTAATTCTCACTATATTTCAGAAAGATGTGACAGAATAACAAAGGACCCTGCAAGGGCTTGCTTTGATTGACGAGAACAATTTTGCATGGCAAGTTAGCCCCTCGTTTGAGAAATTGCCAAAGAGGCTGATGGAAAATGACAGAAATGGTCATGTGTGAGCATGTCTTACTCAGAGCAAATCTAAAAGATAAACACATAACTATCTTAAGCATGTCCTCAGAATAAATGATGTCTGTCTCTTCAGAACTTTTTCAAACTGTGAATGCGTCCTCACACACCTTTGAGTTTTTCAGCAATCATTGAAATTTGCCTTCACATCAACAGCAGATGCCAATTCTAGCCAAGATGACCGTGTTCATTTTTTCTGAGAGAAATGATTACGTACTGTGTATGTATGTGTGCTGAAAAAGAGGTTCAGTAATGTCTCATTCACGCTCTGTCTCTGTTTTCCTCTGTCCTGTCTTTCTTTTAGTGGCCATTATGTTGAAGGACGAATACTTTGTACGAGGAGCAGGCCTACCAGGGAGGTTTAAGGCAGAAAAAGTGGAGTTTCATTGGGGTCCAAACAATGGATCTGAAGGATCTGAACACAGCATCAACGGCCGCCGTTACCCTGTGGAGGTAAGCACAACCTACCAAGCCTTCAGCATACACAGGAATAAATGATATGGGTGTAGATAAAGTTGTACATTTCGAGACCTGATCCATACAATCAAGAGTTTTAATAGCTCTCGTCAGATACTGGAGCCAGAAAAAATTCAATATGCCAACACATTCTGACTCCCATCTCGTAAAATATGGACACTTAGTCAGGTGCCTTTAACGTCATACTGGAGTGAGAAGGCAGAATCGCGTCACTTCCAACTCTTAGAGTCATCCTTCCCGTCCAGACTCAATGCTACCACATCTTTAAATTATCATTAGTATTAGTCCTTTTGGTGCCTTATCCCCGTTCTGTCTGGTAAATTTGTCTTACTGTAAAGACGGCTAAAAACGGAGGAGGGGCACTGTTCTGACTCGAGTGCCTGGGTCTGTTTCCCTACGGTTCATTAAACTGCCGTTAGCGTCCTTAGCACCGGAGTTAAGTGCTGACCGGGCTGGCTGCTAGCTGGCTGGGGGCTGACTGCAGATGTGTCCCCGGGCCGGGGCTGTAATGATAGTGGATGGTTGTTAGCTGGCTGGGGGCTGACTGTGGATGTGTCCCCGGGGCTGTAATGATAGTGGATGGTTGTTAGCTGGCTGGGGGCTGACTGTGGATGTGTCCCGGGGCCGGGGCTGTTGTCAGCTCTCATCCCAAATGAAGCCTTGCAGCGCCGGGAGACTGAGGCAGACAGACAGGGGTGTGCTAGATTAGATTAGTCCTCTATCTAAACAGTTAACGTTATTGATTTGTGGGTTATCCCAGAGTTGTGAACCGTGGTCAAAACAATCATGCTAAAAATAACTGAGCATATTGAACAGCCCTAATATGTAATGCATATATATATATTTATATGTGCCTCATACACAGATTTGTCTCAAGTTCTTTAAAAAAAAAAAGTAATTTAAAGTGATTTCTTTAAAAGAGTGGGAATCGTAATTTTAGTTTTTGTGGATAGGTAATAAACAACTTAACTAGGTAGACAACCCTTTGATCGCTACTTTCAGTATGAAGGTACATTCAGTAGGTTTAAGGAAACAGAACACAGGTGACCTTACCTGAAAGCGAGTAGATGGCCTTAGCTGTGAAGACCAGGCCTCGCCTCTCAAACTTGATTTCTGGCATTAAGAGTCACTATTCTAACACCTGGCTACAACATCTATCAAATAAACTCACTGCATGCAAAGTGTGTAAATATGAGTGTGTGTGTGGGTGTTTCTGAGAGTGTGTGTGTATTTGCATGTTGTTTATGTGCAGCTGTCAGTCTCTTGAATGCTGAAATGTCAGCCATCTCAGTTTGGACTTCTCCTAGAGCACTGTCTCTTTGCTGTGGCTGGCCAAACAGATGAATATGTATCGTTTGACATTTGGTAGATCAGCACGCTGACAGTTCAGCTTGATATTGTAATCTTTTCCTTTCGCTCCCAATTCTTTTTTCCCTCCCAAACCTTTCCACAAAGTTACATAGAGGTGCCTTTGTATCATTGGTGGAGATAGCCCCGTTTGGAAATGATGCGTTTGTCCTCAGTACTCAGTGTAGAAATATTGCTCACCTGTCTGCCGGAGGAGAAGTCAAAGATTGTGCTGAAAACACAAAACCTCCTATATGAAGGCATGAAGCTTTCTGAGGCTGCTGTTTTTAAAGATTCATAGTATGCCTTCACAATTGATTTAGCAGTGAGACATTGCCAAAGAAAATTTTCCATGTAGGACTTTTATGGAGGTCCAGTGAAAATCCAGACTGTTTTCTAATATTGACTGATCTTAGTCAACTCTACAATGTCACACACACACACACACACTCACACACACACAAAACCAAAGTAGAGAAAGGGGAGGTAATCTTCCCCCTTATGACCTCATAAGGAGAAGATTCCTTGATCATCTGAGCATTCATTTTCTCAAAGGCAGAGACCCAGCTCTCAGTTTAGACCTGTCACCATTTCTAGCCACTGGGGGACCATAGACAGGCTGGGGGAACGCATGTTAATGTTAAAAAACCTTTTCAAAAATGTTCATGCCATGGGACCTTTAACACTTTGTTAGAGCATTTATGGTATAGTAGGCAGAGAAAGGCGCTGATTACCTGATGAATTGCATGTTTGGTATATACGACGCAAGCAAATGTATCACAGTGTGCGCTTTGTGCGGGTTGGCCATGATAGTGCTACATCTGGCCCTGAGTGTTTCTCTCCAAAACACACTGCTCCCCACCTGTATATACTGTATGCATTGAGCAGAAAACATCACAGTATGATGTTTCCACAAAGGATCAAATGCAAAGAAACTGAAATTCAAGTTGTTTGGTGTATCTGTGGTCAGAGAAGAAATGCCTGACAGTGAGTGGCTATCAGACTGTAAAGGTCTCAGCATGGCCTCTGATGCTGGCTCATACAACCCCAGCAGCAGAGAAATACAGTAGAAGCATGGTTTGATTGCAGTCTAGCCCCTGGTTCAACAGTATTGCCTGCCTGCTACATTGCACAACGCTATCTCTGCAGGGAAAGGATGGGAAACTAATATTTGGACACACAGTAGGCACAGTGAGCCCATAATCAACAAGGCTCCTTGTTGTATGTGAGTGGAAATCTAAGCGGCATATACAGTACTCAAAATAGACTGTCTGCATGGTGCGATTCCACCAGAGCTAGGTGAAATCCTGTTTTATAAGTGATTATGTAAACCAACAAAAACTTGATTGCCATTTCAAGTTGACAAGACTTTAGTTTGGGGGGCTCAGACAAATTTAAATCTTGAATCCCCACCCAAAATACATAAGTAAGTTAAATTATAATACAAATTTATTAACCCTCCCGTTGTCCTCGGGTCCAATTTGACCCGTGTACAAAAACTTTCTATATCACAACTATGACAAAAGAACGTTAAAAAAAGTGACAAATGTAAAAAAAAACTACAAAAACACAGGAAACTAATCAATAAAAACATTATTTTTTTAAATGCTTAGAAAGTGACCCAAAAAACAGCAAAAACATTAGAAAAAGCGACAAAGAAATTGTTAAAAAAAAATGACTAAAACTAATTAAAAATATGTCAAAAAGTGACAAAAGAATTTGAATAAAATTGACAAAAACATTGAGAAAAGTGTAGAAAAAGAACAACAAAATGTTGAAATTTCAAATCAGAAAACAGAAAGTTACATGGTTGACGGGAAGACAACACAAGGGTTAAAACAAGCGTCCCGATGAGGATGTTATCATCACAAAACAAGCTATGATTTTAAAGGTCCCATGGCATGAAAATGTTTCTTTATGAGGTTTTTTAACATTAATATGCGTTCCCCCAGCCTGCCTATGGTCCCCCAGTGGTTAGAAATGGTGATAGGTGTAAACCGAACCCTGGGTATCCTGCTCTGCCTTTGAGAAAATGAAAGCTCAGATGGGCCGATCTGGAATCTTGCCCCTTATGAGGTCATAGGCTGTGGCCCAGGCAGCCTGAGGACGGATGGAGTTATATACAGGATGAACAAATGATGCAAACAACTGTGACAGAGTTGAGACATTATTACGCAACCAGTGATCAACACAGGAAAACACGCCACCGTCCCATTGTATGGAATCACCAATCAAATTTTAAACCACATTTCTGTGTTTTGCATGCTTTTGTAACATGTTTGTGGATCCTTTAGGGTTAAAGAGTTCAAGAGAAAACTGGACTTATTCTACAAACCCCAGTTCCAATGAAGTTGGTACCTTGTGTAAAACGTTAATAAAAACAGAATACAATGATTTGTATTCTTTTCAACCTATATTCAATTGAATACACTACAAAGACAATATATTTAATTTTCAAACTGATACACTTTATTGTTTTATTGCAAATATTTGCTCATTTTGAATTTGATGGGATGGGGGCATATTTACGACTCTGTTACATCACCTTTCATTTTAACAACACCCAATAAGTATTTAGGGACTAATGACATTAACTGTTGAGTCTTTGCAAGTGGAAATCTTTTCCATTCTTGCTTGATGTAAGACGTCAATTACTCAACAGTCCCGGGTCTCCGGTGTCAAATTTTGCGTTTGTTAATGCGCAACACATTTTCCATGGCAAACGGGTCTGGACTGCAGGGAGGCCAGTCTAGTTACCTGCACTCTTTAACTGTTGTAACACGTGCAGAATGCGGCTTGGCATTGTCTTGCTGAAATAAGCAGTGACGTCCTTGAAAAAAGACATAGTTTGATGTCAGTATATGTTGCTGCAAAACCTGTATGTTCCTGTCAGCATTAATGGTGCCTTCACAGATGTGCAAGTTGTCCATTACGGAAGCTGGCTTTTGAACTGTGCACCGATAACAATCTGGATGGTCCTGTTCCTATTTGGCCTAGAGGACATGACGTCCATTATTTCCAAAAACAACTTGAAATATGGACTCGTAACACTAAAGCACATGTTTCAGTTTACGTCAGTCCATCTCTGGCCCGGGGAAGCCAGCCGCATTTCTGGGTGTTGTTGATTTTGCTTTTACTTTGCATTGTCAAATTTAACTTGCAATTGTAGATGTTGCGAAAAACTGTGTTAACTGACAGTGGTTTTCCAAAGTGTTGTGCCCACGTGGTAATATCCTTTACATAATAATGATGTTTATTACTGCAATATGGCCTGAGGGATCAAAGGTCACTGGCATTCAATGGGTGGCTTCTGGCCCTGTCGCTGACATTCAGAGGCTTCTCCAGATTCTCTGAATCTTTAGATAATATTATGGATATGATGTAGATGTAGATGATGAAACCCCTGCTCCTTGCAATTGTACGTTGAGAATTGTCATTCTTAAACTGTTCTTAGAGTATTTCCTCACACAGTTCACAAAGTGATGAACCTCGTCCCATCCTTGCTTGTGAACAACTGAGCCTTTTGGGGATGCTCCTTTAACACCCATTCATGACAATGAACCACCTGTGGGATGTTACAGGTGTTATTTGAGTATTCCTCAACTTCCCCAGTCTTCTGTTGCCCATGTCTCAGCTTTTGGAATGTGTTGCAGGCATCAAATTCAAAATGAGTGAATATTTACAAACAAAAATCAATAAAGTTTATCTTTGAACATTACATATCTAGTATGTGTAGTGTATTCAATTGAATATAGGTTGAAAAAGATTTGCAATTCATTGTATTCTGTTTCTATTTACATTTTACACAACGTCCAAACTTCATTGGAACCGGGGTTTGTACAATGCTTATTTTAGCATTTGCTTGTGCAATTAATTATTTTTCCCTAGTCTATTTAAAAGTGCAAAAAATAAAGCACAAACACTCCTCTCCCCTTAATCCCATGTATTCATCTTTGGGTGCGGGTGCTGCAGTTGACAATATTGCATAACATAATTCAAAGCTTGAGCGCAGTTGTTACATCAGTTGTGGTACAGTGTCTCCCTTTTCAACTGACCTGGATTCAGAGTTGGTGTGATGTGCGTTGATGTGGTTTTCTCAGCTGAATTGAAAGCAGAAGCTGAAAATCTTAATTTTAATAAATTATTGGCAGACA
>NC_045736.1:4579797-4583285 GCF_008692095.1 Etheostoma spectabile | reverse complement strand
CATACTGTGTAACTAACGACAGTTCAGCGGAAGCCTTTACCATACATTACGAAACCAAGACTTTTTCTTAAGATAAAATATATGTTTTGTTGCCTGAGTAAAAGTTCCTTGGCTGTAGACTCTCAATGTTGTTTCTACTACAATGCAGATATATGACGACATGTACCCTGAATAAAATAATATTTATAGTAGTCATTAATATAAGACGACAAAGCAAAGTGAAGGGTTGGGAGGTGGGTGTGTGTAGTGGGTTAGAGAGGTGGGTGTGTGTAGAGGGTTAAAGAGATGGGTGTGTGTAGAGGGTTAAAGAGATGGGTGTGTGTAGAGGGTTAAAGAGATGGGTGTGTGTAGAGGGTTAAAGAGATGGGTGTGTGTAGAGGGTTAAAGAGATGGGTGTGTGTAGAGGGTTAAAGAGATGGGTGGGTGTAGAGGGTTAGAGAGATGGGTGTATGTGAAGAGCAAAGGGGGGTGTAAAAGCTGAAGGAGGCGTGGTAAAGGGGTGGGGTTAGGGTTAGCAGCCGCTACATGCCACAATACTAACAACACCCCATGGAAGAGGGGAACAAGCTGATAGTTCTGTAAAATAAGACGAAAAAATAAGACAGTATTGTTATTATCATAAATATCCACATCATGTTTTTTTTGCTTTCTATTTCCTGTACATTTTCTCTTCTCCCTTTTTAACAAAAACCTTTGCTTTCTTTTTTCTATAATTTCTTCCTATTTCGATTTTTCATTTTTCACATTACATTTTCTTACTATTGTCTATTTTTTCATTTTTTTTTTTATTGTTCCCTTCCTTTCCCTTTCTGCTCCACCCAGCGCTTCTCAGCAGCAATTACTGTGTTGCAGTGGGCGGCGAGGTGGAGACGTGTTCTTGTGCTTTCTCCAAGTGCTCGGTATGAATGATGTATGATTTACAAGCCTTGCCATTTAGTAATTGTAGCCTAATAGGGCCCTTGAATAGCATGATGAAGTAGGGACCTGCTGTGCCCCTACCTGCTGTTTTAAACAGTAATGCTGTGGTTAATATGCCTAGCACAGCATTGGCAGGCAGCACAGCACACGTCTGGAGCTGGATTGTGTCACTCATCCTGTGTGTGCATGCACGCCCCTGTGTCGCATGCATTCTCATTCCCCTGTTGTGTGCTTTCCATCCCAAGTCTTAACGTATGCATTCAGCTGCAGGTATTCTCAGCCAGGACGGTGTGGGATCGATTCGAAATTGTCAAGCCACACCCAAGGTCATCTGACTGGAAAAACACACGTCACACACTCAGGACTTTCTTTCGTTCGGATGCGATAAGATAGGATATTTTAGACTTCATTCGGTCTTCCTTTAGAGCTAACCGAGACTTCAGAGTAACTGCAGGGGGGGGGGGGTTGTCAAATGATTATATTTTTTGGAAATGTTTTGAATATATTATTATCAAGTGTAATCAGCCTATTTGTGAAATAAACATTGATCATAGGTTGATGGGCCTTTAGGTAAGGTAGTCACTAAGGTAGCCGTCCATAGATACAGTTCACCTGGAGGATTCACTGTACTGCATGGATGTATAACATTGAAACATGATTTATAAAATCATGTGAACTATTATTTTAATGGCTGAATATTATATGCACTAAACAGCTATGTGTAAAGGCTTTAGGCCGCCCTACATGTTATTGTAGGCCCATCTTCATATGCAATTTTATACAATGTACTGTATGTAGTAGGGGGTCTCTGATCTTAGCTTAAAACTTAAAGCTTAAACCTTGGCTTAAAACTAGAAAGGCCAGCATTTTATTTACTCCTAAAACCGCTGAACGGGTAATATTTACCAGCTGGCAAAACAGCGTCAGCCCTCACACACCTGGCATTTCTGGAAGTAGTGAAAGATGCAGTAGGGAAGACTTAAAGGTCACATGACATGGTGCTCTTTGGATGCTTTTATATAGACCTCGGTGGTCTCCTAATACTGTATCTGAAGTTATAGCCACCAGAGCCAGTCCCACAAGGAGCTTTCTTTAGTATGTGCCATTTCAGATGAATCTCAGTCCTATGTTGTTGGATTTTTGGTCTTTCATACTACTCTCTACCGTCTCACACTACGTCATCTTACAGCAGTTTGGGTGCATGCCTCTAATCATTTCCTGTTGATACAGAAGTCTAAACAGCCTTATACATTTTTTTCTTTACCATCAGTATACTGTAAGTTAACAATAACATTAACAGTTTCTGTTGATGCATCTGGTTGAATAGTTTGTTGGTTGCCTACATTGTTTGCGTTCCCCAGATTCATACGTCAAACTTTATTACACATGACTGTAGTGCAACTTAACATTTATACAACAATAGACTAGCTCAACTAAACCAAATTACCTCAACCACAACTAATTAGGGTTAATTAAAGAAAACCACAAACAAGGTCCTGGTTTTGTACTCACGCCAAAGGTACCCCCAACTTGTTACAACCGGCTCACAGGCCACAACAAAAGACGGAGATGCACAGCAACGTAACAATAATAGAGTGACATTTATTAAATAATGATGCAAACAAGAGCACGATGAGGTGTGATTGTCAGTATCAGTGATCAATGAAGGTGGATGGATGTAATAAAGAATGTGAGGTGCATGTTGTCAGTTGTTAACAAAGGGAAAACCCAAACGGAGAGAAAACATGTTAGTGCACCGTCAGGAGAATGCGGCCGCCCGGTCTCGGGGCAGGCGGGGGTAAATAGTCTGGGAGGACCGGCCAGGTGATCATAGTCATCTCATCATCGCCTCCGCTACACCTGCAAGTTAACAAGACAAACCCCAGTACACATGTAGGACAGGCCCAGGGCTGGCACACCAACAAACATGACATCATTTTTAAAGCTAATGTTTGTGTGTATGCAGTAGTTATTATATAGTTTCAGTTTTCTCAAATTGCCACAGGGTTTGCTCCCCTAACCACTGTCCCCTCCGATTTAACCCACGTGGCTGTGGGGTTGCCTTCTTCCTCTTTCCCAGACGTTGTGGTGGTTCTCACACCAACATCTTCCACCTGCACCGCTGTTGGGGTCTTCACTATTTACCCATAGCTGGGGCTATTTACCCATAACTGGGACAGTGGTTGACGGCCTGTATGCCACGTCTCTGGGGCCCACTGCTGCTCCGAGATCCTGTACAACTTAGCCTGGAACCACAATGGACCAGTTCCCATGTGTGCCACGGGGAGGCGTGTACGAGGTCTTGGCAGTGGAGAGGCTATGTACCGGCAAAGGAGGCTTACACACTCGGCTCCTCTTACAGCCCCTGAAAACAAAGGGCTGTCCGGTGGCAGTAGCTGGAAGCAGAGAGTGGGGAGCAGAAGCAGCATGTAGCATGTAGCATGTAGCATGTAGCATGTAGCATGTAGCATGTAGCATGTAGCACACACTGACCACAAGCTCTACTACTCCAACACTACTGCACTGACGCATCACACGCCCTGCAAGCAAACACACACACACACACACAC
>NC_045736.1:4578210-4579574 GCF_008692095.1 Etheostoma spectabile | reverse complement strand
CACACAGACAGAGAGACCCACAAAGACAGACAGACAGACAGACAGACACTAGTACAATGCATTCCTCAGCCAGGCAGAAGCTTTTTGTACCACTTCTTCTTCTTTGCCTTTTGCATTATCTGGCTCTCTATGAAGAGCTGCCAGCTCAAGGTGCTCTCAGTCCTCTCCCACTCTTTTTCCTGCTGAGTCAGCTTCAGGCTTTCTGTGGCCTGAAGGAGGGATAATTGTTCCTCCTTCCACTGGTTGAGATGACTCTCCAGCTGATGGTCATACTTTTTCTCAAGAGCATCCATGAGGTGCTTGTTGTTTTGGTCCTGCATCCCCAGCCGGGCTCCATGGGAAGCCTGGGATCGTTCCAGAAACTGCTTTTCCTCCTCGTCCTGTTTTAGGAGAGCTTCCTCCACCTTGCTCAATTTATCCTTCAGCTCCTGAGCTTGAGCCCTCTCCATCTCCAGATGGCTCTCCAACATCACGTTGGTTGTCTTACCTACCGTGAGCATCTGTCTCTCTTTTCGAAGCTTCAACTTCGGAGTTGCCACAATATTTTTAAGCATGCTTCTCTCCCTTCACCTGCTTTAAATCAACTTTCAGTTCTTCAGTAATGAAGGTCTGCAGGTGCAGATCTTTTTGGGCTTTTTCCAGCCGGGATCTCAGACGCTCTGTTTCCCCTGGTGGGGTGTGGACACGTTCAGCCGGAGCCTCATCCAGCTGGGCTTCATGGGAAACCTGGGATCTTTCCAGTTTCTCCTTTTTCTCCTTCTCCTGTTCTAGGAGAACTTCCTCCATCTTGCTTAATTTATCCTTCATCTCCTGAGCTTGAGCCCTTTCCATCTCCAAAACGCTCTCCAACTCTAACTCCATGTTGGTCTTACTTTTCTTGAGCTTCTGTCTCTCTTTACAAAGCTCCATCTTCTGAGTCTCCACTTCCTTTTTCAGGGCCTCCTTCTCTCCCTTCATCTGCTCCAGTTGGACCGTCAGTAATGAAGTACTGCAGGTCCAGATCTTTGAAGGCTTTTTGCAGCCTGTTGTTAATTTTTCCCATCTGGGATTTCAGATGCTCTGTTTACCTGGGTGGGGAGGGGACACGTTCAGCAAGCTGAACTTTCAAATCACACATCTCCCTCTGCATCAGCTCTTTCTCATGGCCCCAACTGCTGCCATCTCTCTGTTGTTGGAGCTGATCGAGGACATCGGCCAGTAAGTCCTCTCGGATGATCAGGTGAACTCTTCCCTCAGATCCACATTGGGTGAGCGTCGCCTCGCCGTCCTTCAGCTCCAACCGTACCTGTTCTTCAAGTGAACTGAGATAGAAATTGATTGGTTGCATCTCTCTGGTGTTGAATTCCATGTTTTCCAGTGTTTTT
>NC_045736.1:4571916-4578200 GCF_008692095.1 Etheostoma spectabile | reverse complement strand
CAATGTGCACCTTTGGATTGTCACAGTTAAACTGTCTCTGATACAAACTGCTGTTTGAGTGAATGTGTGTCAGAACTAAAGTTGGGTCCCATAGTCAGCCAGTGTGTTGTTATGACAACAACAACAGTATTCTTAGTTTCAATCAAATGGTTATTGATTCTTTCCATTCTATCTTGATTCTATGTTGCTATGGGACAACCAGTTGTTTTGTATGAATATACAGTATGAATGTAATGATTTTATTGATTCCTAAAATTACAATATAATAATAATAATACATTTTATTTAAAGACGCCTTTCATGGCACGTCAAGGACGCCGCACAGGGAATTCATAAATTAAGAACAGCAAAACAACTATATACAACAGCAAAAACAAAATACTATACAACAGAAAAACAAATTACTATACACAGAAAAAACAAATTATAAACAGCAAACAAATACTATACAGCAAAACAAAACCAAAACTACAACAGCAAAACAAATACTATACAACAGAAAAACATACTATACAGCAAAACAAATACTATACAACAGCAAAACAAATACTATACAACAGAAAAGGCGGAGCAACGAACATTAGGTGGAATACGCAGTTATAAACAGATGGTTTTAGTTGTGGATTGAAAGGGGGAATGAATCAGTTTCTGGTTGGGGGGCGGTAGGAGTTCCAGAGACGGGGAGCAGAGCGGCTAAATGCTCGCCCCCCATGGTGGTTGAGACGGGCGGGGGGGACAGACAGGTTTATGGAGGAAGAGGATCTGATGGGGCGAAGGGAGTGGGACGATGCTGGAGGAGATCAGACAAATATGGGGGGGCGAGGTTGTGGATGGCCTTGAATGCTAATAGAAGGATTTTGAATTTGATACGGAACTGGACGGGAGCCAGTGGAGCGTTGAGGACAGAGTATGTGGGTGGATGGGAGAGGGGTTCGAGTTATGATGCGGGCAGCTGAATTCTGGACCCAATTGAAGATTTGTGGAGGGATTGATGAACGATGACCGAAGAGGAGAGAGTTGCAAAAATCGAGAGGGAAGTGACGAGACCTGTGGGACAAGATATTGCAGCAGTGTGGGGGTAAGGGAGGGCGGGTGGGGAGGCGATGGATGTTACGTAGGTGGAAGTAGGCAGACCGGTGGTAATGTTATGACATGGGGTTGAAAGGATAATGTGCTGTCAAGGATGACACCCAGACTCTTAACCTTGGGGGAGGTGAGACGGAGCAGTTGTCAATTTGAGAAAAAACCGTCTGTTTTGGAAAGAGTGGCTTTGGTGCAATGAGGAACCTCGGTTTATTACTGTTTAATTTGAGGAAGTTTTGGGTGAGCCAGATTTTTATTCAGAGATGCAATCCGTAAGGGAGGTGGGCGGGAGAGGGACGAGGGTTTTGGTGGAGAGGTATGAGCTGGGGTGCATCGGCGTAACATGGGAATGTTAAATTTGCGGAAGTATTGCCGAGGGAAGCAGGTAAATGATGAAGAGTAGGGCCCCAAAACAGAGCCCTGGGGCCACACCGAAGTGATGGGAGGAGGGAATGGATTCCACGGACTGGTTGAATGAACTGTGGCGACCAGAGAGAGGTAAGATGTGAACCAGTCTCTAACGAGTGTGGGTGATGCAATGAAGAAGTAGCTATTGAGGAGGGTGGTGTGACAGATGGTGTCAAATGCTGCACTCAGGTCGAGGAGGATGAGGATGGTGAGGAGTCCAGAATCAGCTGCCATGAGGAGGTCGTTGGTGATTTTGATGAGTGCTGTTTCAGTGCTATGAGGGGGCGGAAACCGGACGAACTGTTCATACAGGTTATTGTGGGATAGGTGAGAATGGAGTTGAGAGGCAACTGTTTTTTCAAGAATTTTGGAGAGGAGGGAAGATTGGAATAGGACGGAAGTGTTGAAGTTGGATGGGTCGGCACCAGGTTTTTTCAAAATAGGGGTGATGGCAGCAGTTTTGAAGGATGTGGGACGGTTCCAGTGGTAAGGGAGGAGTGGATGATAGCAGATAGAGGGGGGCAAGGGAGGGAGACAGGCTTTAACAAGTTGGGTGGGGAGGGGATAAGTTTACAAGTAGATGGCTGGAATTCCGGGTGAGTTCTGTGATTTCTGAAATAGTGGGGAGACGGACAAGGAGGAGAATGAGTGTGGTGGATGAATGAAGGTATCTGGATGCTGAGGTGAGGGATTGATCCAAGTACCTAGTAAAATATGCAGAAGAACACTTATGAAAAGGAAAGGAAAAGGAAGAGCAACCATTATGCACCAGTCGGGACGTTGTTTTCTTTAACTCCATTCACCATGTGCACTCAGCACTACCTATTATTTAAGATGTACATTTACCACTGCAACAATATAATAATAATAATATATAGTAGTGCATCAACATAAAATCTTGATATAGTTGATTGTGAAACAATGAACATGATCTTGACTTTGAACTACATGCAACAGTGTGACCATGGTTTACTTTTACTCCATGCTCACCA
Organism: Etheostoma spectabile; assembly: GCF_008692095.1. Taxonomy (NCBI): domain Eukaryota; kingdom Metazoa; phylum Chordata; class Actinopteri; order Perciformes; family Percidae; genus Etheostoma; species Etheostoma spectabile. Next base: position 4,575,717 of record NC_045736.1, on the reverse strand, counting down.
ACTGCCTGCTTCATGGCTGGTCATAATTTCACATTTTGCATGTTAGAAATAATCTCTGATTTTAAGTTAAGGCTTCCCTAGCTGTCTTCTTTATGCCACTGTTGCAGTCAAAAGGTATTTGATTGGCTATATATTGAAATATTTACTAATTACTCTGTAGCCACCAGTGTTGGGCAAGTTACTAGTGACTTCTTCCAAAAAGTAACTAAATTAGATACTCAGATACAAATTATAAAAGTAATTAAAGCTGAAAGAAGCGTTAGACCTGCCCGCACTAATGTGCGTGCGTCGGTGTTACTGCCGGACGCCGCTACTTACAACCGTGCATTTGTGCGGCTCTCAGACACTGCAAATCGTCACCAATGAAGATGGAATACCTGCTGAGTTCAATGATACCTCATACAAGACTCTACGTCATACAGTTCATTATCTGTGAAAGGGTTGGGTCAAACCATCATCAATGAAAAAGGAAGTCTCTGCTGAGTTCAAATAAAGGGGGCGGCTCAGTATCACATGTAGACCACACAATACAAGTTTCATGTAAATCGGATGATGTTTGTCATATAAGGCTAATTTCCGGTTGCCAGTTGGTGGCGCTATCTTCAAAAGTCCATATTGGCCTGTAGATGTCCTCAGGCCTGGACTCTTGGTGTTTGTGGGAAATTTCCAGCAGATATGACAACGTACACTGTAGTTACAGCCACAGCACAAAATGGCCGCCCCGCCACGGCCATGCCCTATGACGAAAAGTTTTTCTTTTAATAAATTTTCATCTTTAACGTCTTAAGATGGTACAGACCAAGTTTGAAGTTTGAGTTTGTTAAAGTTTGTTAAAGTACAACATGTGGAAATGGCCAAAATTGCACTAATTTCAAACTTTTCATTCAAAATGGCGCACTTCCTGTTGGGTGTAGAGTATGGTTCCAATTGAGTTTTATGTCCGCCCTGCCATGCTTCATATGTGTACCAAGTTTCGTGAGTGTACGTTAATTGTACTGTAGGGGCTCAATTTTCTTAATTTTGTATGGGGCGCTAGCGAGCCATTTTTCTGCGCCTCTTTCCCAAACCCTTAAAATACGTAAATCTTCACCAGACTTGATGTGACTGCAGAATTTGGTGTTTATTAAATATGTTAAGCCCCTCAAAAAGGCAATCCATTTGCCAGAAGAAGAATAATTCCTTCAGTTCCAACAGGGCCTTCGCCGTGGTCAGATAAACAATCCCAGCAAAATATAATACTTCCAAAAAAATCAATCATATGATAAGAGTAGTTTTTCGTTGAGACTTTTCATGCAGATGGAGACTCATTCCAAATCCGCGGTCCCCTACAAACTACACTCAGGCTCGTACACTTTAACCGTGTTTTTTTGCCAGTGATTCTGTCTTTTTCCCTTGTTTCATAAGTGTGCAGGGCACGACTGATTGGAACAAGCTCAGACAATCGGAATATCATGGAACCTGGAATATCATGCATGCGTTATGATATGCATGCCTGATACATATTCAGTAAGCCTCAATAAACCAAGGCGACAAAATTGAGGACGAGTGGAGGTATTGGGCTCAGACCACATTAATGCCCGTATGATTTCTTTCTGTAAAATCTGTTTTTTCAAGAGGCTGGGAAAAGTGTTACACCATATAACATTCCAATAGTTTAAATAGGGCTCAGACAAAGTTTTATATAAAGTGAGAAGTGCCGAGTGTTACTTTTAAAAATAGTCCAACATAGTTAGATATTTTTTGGACCTCCTCGTTTTTCAAAAAATTGCAGTTATTTAGATGCAAAGCTGTGAGATTTCCATCCAACAGCAGCAATTTCACACCAAAACCTTTTGACATCTGGCCACAAAAACAACAACACTACACTGATAGCTCATAATTAGAGTTGTGACTGTTTGAGCCTGAGTGGCAGAGAAAAGGTTTTTTTCTGCTTTTGAGGTCAGTAATTGATTTAACCTGAGAATTATGCATATGAGTTTTATGAAATGTTTCAGTGGTTAAGTTAATAGATGGATCACAGCGTGACTGTGGATTGTGGGTTGGGGTTGTTAGTGAGGGCCGAAATTCATTGTTTAGTTGTTTGAGATCATTTGCCTTGAACATGACAGAAGGTTTAGCACATAAATAATGTGATGAAGGACTTCATATTTTTCATCTTCAAACACTTGGTTGGATGCAATTTTGGAAGGTACAATGTTCTTTAACACCGAGAACATCTAAAGTAAAAAGTATCAAACGGAAAGCGGAACGTTTCAGAGGTGGAGATAAAACCCTGACATCTCAGTTATTAATGACAGTACCGTAGGGTGACCACGTCCCCGGTTTCCGGGGGACAGTCCCGATTTTGCTACCTGTCCCCGCTGGTCTGTCCCCGGAAATGTCCCCGTTTTCACTGTAATGACAGACCCGAAATTGGACTGAAAGAAAGAAAAAACTGACAAAACGGAGCCGTAGTCCCCACCCAACACACGCAGGCTCCAGGCAGCCAGAGCCGCGTGCTCAGAGAGGTTTTAGAAGCCGTGTTTTACGATGCTAAATCACCTGATTATTTACATGGAGTCTGGTGCGTTTAGCGAACGCAATTTCGCGGACTTTTATGTTTTAAAAGGATCTTAATCTTTAACAGAAAGGTCGACCTCCTTATCCTTCCTATAATGTTGTCAGACACAATTAGAATATTAATCTGAGTCTGTTAGCAGCTAAACAGAACTTTTATGAACGTAAATACAAGCTGGACAATTCCCTATTAACTTCCATTGCAGCGATCTTGTTTAATACTGCATCAATGTCAAAGGAAAATAGTCCTCAATAGTTTTATTGTATCTGTTCTCCAGTAGCTGTTGCAGAAACAAGCCTTGAGCAGTAAAGCAAAAGCTGTCAGTAGTTCAGTAACATTACAACATTATGAAATATTGAGACTTTCTATCTTGAAATATTAAGACTTTCTATCTTGAAATATTAGGACTATAAGGACTTTCTATCTTGAAATATTAGGACTTTCTATCTTGAAATATTAAGACTTTCTATCTTGAAATATTAGGACTTTCTATCTTGAAATATTAGGACTTTCTATCTTGAAATATTAGGACTTTCTATCTTGAAGTATAAGGATGGATTTTTTATCTTGAAATATTAGGACTTTCTATCTTGAGGTGTAGTGGAGTAGGAAATAGCAGCAGGGGTGGGTCTAGGATCAGACCCGGGGTGGGGGGGGTCAGCCCCTAATAAGAACAGCTCTAGGTCTAGTGTCCCCGTTTTAAGTTTTACAAAAATAAAAACATTACTTGTTTTGGACGTAAATATGCTTCTGAGCAGAAAATGTCCCCGGATTTTGTCTGAGAAATCTGGTCACCTTACAGTAACGTGTCCTATTTGGCAGCCTGAACACTGGTATTAGGCTGTCGGAAAATTGCGGAATAGAAAGAGATCACTGATGCGGTCAACAGTGTTGCCGTAGTAAATCGGACTTCAGCTGAAGTTTATTTATACATATTATATAATACATACATTCTTGACATATATATACCGTACTCCTAATCGTAGTATACAGGCTTATATTGCAATCTCTTAAGCCCATGTGTACGTGTAGCTATATTTAAATAAACACAAGGTAGCGGAGTTTATGTAGTGTTTTATTTATTTTACTCGTGTTTTTTTCATGAGTCAGAGCCAGGCAACAGCTGCGAGGGAGAGCGCGTGTCCCCCCCTCCCCCCGTGCTGGACCACCACCCCAAACCCTGTCTCCTGACAGCACAGGGGCAGGACAAACAAGCCAAAATATGTCAGTCAATGGCAGAAAGA
>NC_045736.1:4571804-4571906 GCF_008692095.1 Etheostoma spectabile | reverse complement strand
TTCACTTGTGGCCATTAACAACACTTTAAAAGGCAAAGAAAAACCTGAAGAATAAATAAAAAATGTTGTTTCTTGTATTGAATATCATTGCCAAACATAACA
>NC_045736.1:4571498-4571794 GCF_008692095.1 Etheostoma spectabile | reverse complement strand
TGAAAGCGAGGAGTAATATCCTGTCTCCTCGGTGTTGGGGCTGTGCTGGACACTGCTCTCTGGACATAGGGTCACCTGGCTCCATCACTACATTTATGGCACCCTGTTTTCCTGCACGTTGGAGAATTTTTCTGGTGTGTATAGTAGGGTCCCCCCCCCACCAGGGCTCGTGTGTGTAGGCTACGTGTGCACTGTTGCTCGGCTGATAGAGGTCTTCTAAAAGAGTCAGATGTGCCATTGCCAATAAGTGATCAGCTGATGATTTAACGTCCACACTGACTCAAAAAACAAGGTCC
>NC_045736.1:4557558-4571488 GCF_008692095.1 Etheostoma spectabile | reverse complement strand
AACATTTTTTCGCAGTCTACACTCACGTTCAAATTGATAAATGCAGAGCCTTGCATAGGAATCTGCATCCGCCCGTCCTTTGCCTGTTTTAGGTTGTACACATAAATGAAGGCCACTAACTCCGGTCGAGTGAGTTCAACATATGAACAGGCTAATACATAAGCTGAGAAAGAAAAAAAGGACGTCATTTAACAACCAAGATTTCACTGTCCCAATTGTTTTGACTGTTGGACCCTGATTACAATCCAAGCTACATGCGTACATGATGACAAAAAGTCTTATTATCAGGAACAACAACCACATGGAACAAAACTACTCATATCCATCAACAGGAATATCATCAAAACCCCACTAGGAAGTGTGTTCCCTTCAACCAGAGTGCCATCCATTCTCTATGAACATGAAATCGGTAGCAGTAACATCATCATTAAATCAGCCGTACACACAGTCCTGTCCAACTTCTATTTTTGGACATGTTGCTATGCTGTTTGTATGCACAAAATCCCTTCTTGAAACTTTCTTTTAGAAAAGCATATGTGCATGAAAATATACTGTATGTGTGTACATGTGTATAAGTATGTGTATTTACATGTATGTGTATGGATATATATGTACGTATGCATATATATGTATATTTATATATGTTTTTAGTCAGATGTTTTATAGTTCCTAATGCCTCTGATTGTTGCGTGTTACTATATTCTTGTTGTTTGTTTGGTTCTTGATTTGTATCTGCTGTTTTTCTGGAAAGCACTTTGTAACATAGTTAAGAAAAGTGGTTTAGAAATAAAGTTTATTATTATCAATTTTATTGTTAAATACAGCCTAATGCGTTCTGATCAACTGGGATTGCTAACTATGACTTACCTGGATAGAGCAAACCCCACACAACCCCGTTTTTATTTGCATTATTTGAAACATGTTAGGTCCATACAGTATATGTGTGTGTGTGTATGTATGTGTGTGTGTGTGTGTGTGTTGTGTGGTGAATGTGAAGATGAACTGCTACCTCCTCTGTCAGCTCTCGTCACTGAAAAGAAACAAGAGGAGAAATCAGGCCAATCACAACAGCTGGTCAGTCTGACGTCATCTTGCCTGAACTCATTACTATTCATGAGCTCGCCCAGTTGCGCTGGGTAAAGGATACTGATAGTCAGGCTCCCATTGGCTAGCTGTTAGCCAATCAGAGTCAAGCAGCTTAGCTGGTTGAATATTAATAAGAACTGGCCCAAAGTCTTCCTACAGGCTAGATACAACGCTAGAATTGCTTGAAAAAAGGTAACCAAGGTAACCAAGTTACAAAGTCCATGGTAGAATGTCAGACATTACCTCAAATTCATGAAATGCGTGTGGCAGGGACCTTTAAACCAATCACAATCGTCTGGAGTTAAGCACCGGACAGAGCAACGATGTCTCTGCCTTGGGGAGGAACTTGTTTTGGTGGAACATGTATACGTTTAAAAGGTGTTTTAGTGGTAACAGAACACTCAGATTGGAGATAACAGAAGGTAACGGAGGTAAAATGAGGGACATCCAGCTAAATTTCCGCCAGCACCTGAACAATCCCGGAAATGGAAGGTCTTGAATAAAGACTAAGTCAGGTGTGACATGCCCAGCTCAGGCTTCAGAGTTGGAAGTGTAAGGTTACCTCCACCTATGGCACCTCCCATGTCCATCCCCCAGAGCAGGTGAGACTGCTATCAGGGCTAGCTAAGCTATCCATTCTGTTCGGCTGCCTCCTGCCAAGGTTTGTTTCTATCCCCACCTGATCCCAAGCCTCCCAGTCGTAATAAACAAGGAGCGGAGGATGAAAAGATGGAGGAGGAAGGGACGAGTGTGTGTGTGTGGCTCCAGAACTTGCTCTGCCAGCTTTTACCCACCTGCCTAGATAAGAGAGGCACTGTAAATTAACACGCGATAGGGGTGTGTGTGTGTGTGTCTGTGGATTGGGGGAAGGGGGTTTGTGCACTCATTCACGCACACATACACACAAACTTCCTCTCTTTGCTTTGCCGCAGGTATCGCAGATAAAGATGTGTCATTGATGAATGGGATTTTATTTCCCATCAACCTTTGCTGTGTGGGAAATGGAAAGAGCATCCCGGCTCCTAAATCATCAGATGAATAATGATAACACTGGGTAGCAGTTTTCATTTTGTCGCACTATTTGTCTGCAAAGCGCCGTATGCAAACAGTTTGTTTCTATCAGCGCTTGTAGTGAGTGTGTGTGTGTGTGTGTGTGTGTGTGTGTGAGAGTGTGTGTACATGTCTTTTTTTCACAATTGCAGCCAAAAATGCCAAAGTGTCGTGCAGACGTTTAAAGTCGTGCTTGTAGGCTACCTTGTTTAATCACACCGGAGGGCAGCGAGCTTCTAATTCCCCCCCCCCCCCCCCCCCCCCCCCCCCCCCACCAACACGGTGGCAGAATTACAAGGTGGAGAAAATAATACTAATAAAACAGCTCAATTCATATTTCTCTATTTTTGGTACTACTTTGCTGTCATTTCCTCACTACGCGTTCTTAGAAACAGCAGTGGAATCAATGTTCTCAGCACCAACGCCATTGGTCACTTGAACTCGTAAACTGACAGCATAAACTTTTATTTGACATATATTTGTCAAACAACAAAACCTCAGCGAGCAGCCACTGTGAGGTTTTTACAACCGCCGTGACTGTGCAACACATGACTGCTCATTACATCAGTTTTAATCACATCAACAATGGCATGCACAGTGATGTGGGGCGGTCCAGGAGGATATCAATTCCGGTGAACAGACGGTTAAGAGGCTGGGAGTAAAATATAATATGGAGTAAAACGATAATACTTCCTTGCTGGCAGCCGAAAGTGAAATACATTCTACCCGCTGATAGTTGCAATCGATGAAACAAAGGCTTGGGAACATGTCCGGATCAACTTGATTGGTGGCAAAAGAAGCCTCAGGCCGCTTTGGACCAGATATTCATATATTATTGTTGTGATATATTACATGAAAAGCACAGTGTTATGTCCAGTGTGATCAAAGCGTGTGTACATTTCTTAAATGTGTAAATGAATGAATGGAGTGCCTATGGGCATTAATATGTAGGTCTTTCAATACCGATACCGGTAAAAATACCAATACTGTGACCTTGATACCGGTTCCTAAACATTTTTTGATACCATTTGTATTATCTCCCACTACATAACCCCCGTCTCTGTGCGTAACGTAGAGTTTTTCCTGCCTCCCTCTATGCCGTGTAACGATAGTCAGCCAATCACAAACATGATTAGATCTTGGTAGAAGCATGCTGAATGCTAACTCACTCACGCTTATGAGATTTACCCCTTAGGTATTGATTTGAATTTTTTTTCTTTTCCATCAACATTTTCTAATGCCATACTTCAAAAAGCGCATTAAAATACATTGATGGAAACCCCGCTAGTGTTACCTTTTCTTCCTGCTTTGCTTCTGTAACAATTGCAGCCACTAGAGGAGGTTACTCTGAACGTCAATATGAGTCGTAATGCCTGAATAAAAGACATATGGGAGCGTTTCTCAGGGAGAAGTTATATTTTTTCGATACTTTAGAAGCAATTTTGTCTGTGACTAAAAAAGTATCGATTTCAATCCCCAGCCCTACTAAGGACTGTGAATATGGATATGGAAGGAATGGTGAGCAGTCAGCTGTCAGCAGCATGTGAATGACAGGAGAGGGAATGTAGAACGCTGTTACACAGACAGACAGACTAACAGAGCAAAATACAGCATATGTTCTCTTCTCTATAGCACAACACAAGTAAGTAAATCAGTGTAACTGGATGTTGTAGGCTAACACATGGAGGTGCTCCATACATAACCACATTATGGTGATGGAGGTTGTTGTTTTTTCTCTGCTGTTGATCTTATTAGTAATGGTATCCTTGGATTTTTTCAAGTATTGTTATATCCAGGCCTCTCTTGTTTATGCTGTTTGTGCTCTCTTCATGTATTGACTTGTCTTTCTTATTCTCCCTCTCTGCTTTTTGTTCTGTCTCTTCTCTCTCTTTCTCCTCCCTCTCTCTCAGCCAGCTACATTCCATTAAACCTTCAAAGATAACTGATGACTGCCAGGCTTGTTTTTTTGTTTTTTTTTATATTTATTTCTCTTTTATTTATGATTGGCCTTCCCTCCGGATAGGGAGCACATACCATTCCTAACATAATGTTTCCTGGCCCCTCAATGACACAAAAAAACACAGTCATTCTTTAAAAGCCCAATGCTACCTAGAGGGCAAGTACATGCTCTCCCCGTTGCTTAGCCTGTTCCGTACTATTTTTAATAATCTGGCATGCTGACGTAGGGCGGACCGCACCACATTTTTTGTGTGTTTTGGGAAAAAGCTATATTTTGCCACCCCCTTCCCATTGCTCATATGAAAAAGGAACGCTCATGAAATTGAAAATGCGCGAGCTGACTTTCAGGGCCATTCCTCACCCATTGCATTTCAATTGGGTTGTTAAGATAGATTGCGCGAGGTCACAGCGTGCTCTAAACATATCTCATATCCCAGATTGTACAGCCCTGTCCCCGTGTCTCCGATCTGTGTTGGAAAGCCGCGATGGTGGTGGTGGTGGTGGGGGAGATGAAAAGCAGTATGTCTGTGCAGGTGTGTTTGTGTTGCATCAGTGACCGGCAACGCATGACCTTCTTTGATGGGCGCCCTTTCTCCCGCTGCGAGAGGGGACAAGAATTCAAAATCCCCGCAGCATGGCTCAGACCGAGAGAGAGACCGCATCAACCCTTCTTCTTGATGTCCTCGCTCTCTCCTCTCAGCAAGGACGTGCACTCCATGCGGCGCGTTCTGTTGTCTGTTTTCACACAAAGCCTTGCTTATGTCGCGTCCGATCTGTCAGTCCCTCAGGAGGGGGGAATTGTAGGCCGCCAATGCCTGCCCTCGCTGCTCTCTCTGCAGGGATGTGGCAGCCTCATCAGCCTCCGAGTATACCTCCTGCTTTACATTTTCATCCTGAGGCAACAGAGTTTTCCCAGGAGACACTTGAAGGTGGATTAAAGAATAAAGGGAGTATGCAGGGTTTTTTGTGAGGACACACGTTTTTGAATCATGGTCCTTACTGTAAACAGAGGAGTGACATTCCCCACACAGAAGAAAAGGGCGTTCACAGGTGAAGTGGTGAAAATATTCTAAATATGGCATACAGTTACAACTGATGAGCCACAAGGGCCACACTGAAAATGAGAATCACAATAACGGCCAGATATTTTCAGTTTATTAAAGGTCCCATGGCAAATTTCACTTCATGAGGTTTTTTAACAATAATATGAGTTCCCCCAGCCTGCCTATGGTCCCCCAGTGGCTAGAAATGGAGATAGGTGTAAACCGATACCGGGTATCCTGCTTTGCCTCTAACAAAATGAAATCCAGATGGGCAGATCTGGAATCTTGCCCCTTATGAGGTCACAAGGGCCAAGATTACCTGCCCTTTCTCTGATTTGCCCACCCAGAGAGTTTGCCCCACACATGAGAGAGAGACATCCTGGCTTTCAGACGAGCAAAGTTGAAGTTGGTCAAGGCCACACCCCCAGCCTCCACCTTGACAGGGGTTTTAGGTGGTCTTTAGGTGGCTGACATATGACTTTGCTGGTGCCCCTGTCCACAGCAGGACATTGCTGACACTGACTATGGAGAAGAAGCTCATACAACCACGCTTCAGAATATCCGGACCATACCTTTAATAGAGTAATATTTTGAATGTAATATTCACATGGGAATTATTAGTGCCATGCACCTGCATCATCACTAAATACAAATGCATGTGGTGTTTCCATTACTTTCACCTCCATTACTTTCTGAAAGTGCACAGTTTTACTAAAGCTAGTTACTGTAATTGGTTCGAGTGTGACCTGTGGCCATTCGCTGCATGTCCCCCCCCCCCCCCCCCCCCCCCCCCGTTCCTGTCTGCAGCTGTCTTGTTTAGGGAAGAAGTGAAGGCAACAATGCTAAACAAATTATCAACAAATAAACTGTGTTCAAGCAATTAAAAAAACAACTAGGGTATGGTCTACATGAACTGCTGCTGTGAAGACTGTAGTAGACTGTGGCTATATCTGTAATTGTGGCCAAAATGTTACAGGTGTAGTCAGCAGTTAGCGAGATTTTCAACATAGGCTCACTTAAGGTGGGCTGACCTTTGAGGTGGGCCTAGCCAGCAGCAGGGGTTGAGCTAGATATTTGAGCTTCAGGCTTAGGCGTAAATCGCGCGGGGGGGCGGGGTGTTCAGGATAGTGAAGGGGCCGAATGAAGCTTCGGGAACCAATGTCTTTTCTTTTTTAAGCCCACCAAGAGCTACATCTAGTGGGCTCAGAAAATAAAGACTCTGGTTCGCAAAGCTTCATTTGGCCATCACTAGTTCTCGACCTACCCAATCCCAAGGGTTGTCCCCCCCTAACGTTATTTTACTACAAAAATATGTAATAAAATAATATAAACGGAGCAAAAATTGCCTTGTAAATTACAAACATCTTGAGCCCCCCCCTTCCTTACCTTCAAGTGGTTTGGTCTATTCTGTGGGAGCAGCGTTGTTTTTGTTGGGAGAGAACAATGTTTGAATCACTTCAGTAACTTAAGCTTAGTTGTGCAACTCCCAAATGTAGACAAGGTTATTTTATTCACTTAAAAAATCTGTTAGGGGTTATTTTCACTCTGTCCTTAATAAATTAGTCGTGACAAAAGATTTTTCCATGAATCCTCTATGTTATAACGCTGCCTAGCTTGTTTGGATAGTAAGTTAACGATAGCTAGCTTGCTAATTCCATCCAATATGCTTTCACCGGTTACAGAAAATGCTAGTTAGTTAGCTTGCTTGCTAGGACGTTCAGTTGTCAGTACAGCATAATCTGTATTACGGAAAACAAAATCACTTTCCAGCCTTCTTACTGGAGATCCATCATCAATAGTCAAATTGTTCTAGAGAAATGTCATGTTTATTGTTAACCCCAACTGTTAGATGAAATTTACGCCCATGGTTACACAGCCTGGATGCATCAACTACCTGGGCTCGACTTGCTTCATTCAGGCTTTCAACCTCTGTGCCTAGATTAGCATCTCTTGTCTCCAGTAACTGTAAAATAGCAAAGCATAGTAAGCTTTCTGGTCTACAAATCCCTGCCTCTGCTGAATTATGGGGACAAAATGTAAGCAGTATTTTAAATGAAGTAAAGCGCTGTCACTTGAACACATAGTGCCATAGAACAATAAAATAAGAGCAGCAGTAGCTGGTTGTATTTAGCCGCTACGAAGCTCCAGGCCGCCGGCTACCAGCGGCAGTTGTTTCACCGCCAATAGGTGACTGTGAGCTGGCTACAGGCACCGCCAGATGTTGGTCCCTTCAGGGGACTTGGTAAAAAAGTTTAAGTTAAGTTTAGGCAAAAGGTGGTGGTTTGGATTTGCATTTCCTGGGGAAAAGAAATTAGTTATCGCTACGCAGTGAACTCTGCTCTCTGGCTTGAACGCACATTTATTTTTTGTTGACACCATGTTGTGCTATTTCATTTTGGAATTATATTCCATTGGATATTGAAGTGCATAAATATGTGATTTGGCATGGCGGTCCGAGTAGGCCTTGAAAGGGAGATTTCATTCTTGCATTTGTTGGATACATTCAGTTCACTGCTGCACGTACATGTGAAACTTTTCAATTTCCTGCCCACTATCTCGGCCATGGACAGGCAGTTTGTAAAGACTGAAGGGTCAGGGCCACAGGGTGTACCTATGGTGACTGATCTTCCTCATCACCTTCAGTCTCGCCATCGGTTACCCCAGGGCTCGTATTGTTGGACTGAGGACGAAGTAGAGAGCAGAGTGAAATGAAGTCAGGCCACTGTGCATCTGTCCCTCTGTCTACTCTCGTGATGCCACTCAATGTTCGAGCAATTTCTGCCCCAAAGGAATTCATTTATATGTAAAACACAAAAGGCCAGACTCCCGCACTGCCAAACACTATAAGCTGCCTCGAAGGTCCCGCAGGTTTTATGCAATTGACCAGTGTATTGCAAACTTTGAACTTGGCAACATAAGAGACAGTGTGTGATGTGATTGGAGTTAACAAGGCAGCGCAGTGCTCCCCTCTGGGTTCGCCTGTCATGCTAGCTTTTTCAGCTTCAAAACAAGATTGTCTGTATGTGATTTTCCCAATAATTTCTACACAAAATGAGAGCCATGACTATTTCTTCATAAACAAATGATCCTCCTCAAACTTGCCTATTCTCAAATAAACCATATAGACTATATACTAGGGCTGTAGTCAAGACCACCTTTGTCAAGTCCAAGTCAAGTCCAAGACCAGGACTAGTCGAGTCCAAGTCAAGACCGAGTCCAAAGAGCTTCAAGTCCGAGTCCTGAAAGGTTCGAGTCCGAGTCAAGACCGAGTCCAGCTCAGAAAAAAAGTTCTTATGCATGACAGTATCAAGACAATCAATTTGGGTTATTTGTTGATATAAAAGCAAAAACAGTGTCAGAACACCCAGGATTTATGAGTACAGCCATTCCCCTTGATATCATATGGTGATAACTCATAATAGCTACATAGACAATACTGCTACAGTAGAACTAGTACAGAGCATTAGAACTGATACTGCTACAGTAGTACTTGTACTGAGCATTAGAACTGCTACTGCTACAGTAGTACTAGTACTGAGCATTTGAACAACTAAATGACAATAGAGCTTCACTCCAGATAATGTAGAAAGGAAGTGACCATATATAGAGGGTATCCCTATGTTGGTTTATGATGGCTTCCCTAAAAAATTATTGTATTCTATTGTTATTTGGACGTGGGTTAATAGGAGAAGACACGTTATTTCGAACACAAGGTGGTTGTTTGGTTAAACACAATGACAGCGTGTAATTTAACATATGTTCGTTAACACACACACCCCACACCGCTCGGCAACGTTAGCTAATGTCCGCTAGCAACAAACGGGCTAACTATAGCCAGTTAGCTTTTTTATAACGTAACAAAAACCCACCCATCTCGAAGGCGCTAAGCTTATTTCATGTAATAGAATGATGGCTCAAACTAACGCCACAGGTCTCATGTTGACAACGTGGACGCAGATATAGGAAACTCCGAAGGCAGCCTTAATATTTACCTAGCGTTAGTAAGCTAGGCTAACGCTGGTGCGCTAACGTTAGCAAACACCGGTGTAACGTTAGCTAACGTTAGCTGTCTGAACTTGTAAAAAGCCTAACAATATCCCCACCTGGACTGTGTTTCACTTTCCCTCCAATATTATCATCAACATAATAAAGACACCTGGACTCGGTCCAGACCAAAAGTCATATTGGGCAAGACCAGTGGCCGAGTCCGAGACAAGTCCAGTCCAAATACTATCGAGTCCGAGACAAGTCCGAGTCCATAGAAAAACGGTCTCGAGTCCAAGACCGGACTCGAGTCCAAGACCGGACTCGAGTACTACAGTCCTGCTACATACTATATATTCTTTGCATATTTTGCACTCAACCCATTTAGCTTTTTTTCTAAAAGTGCCCATAATGTGAAAAAAAAAAACTTTTTCTGGGATTTGGGGTGTTATTTTGTGTCTCTGGTGCTTCCACACACATACACACTTAGACAAAAAACTACCCATGTTGTTTTGAGTGAGATACGGTTTCTGAGTGTCCTCTGCCTTCAGTCTCCGGGTGAGCTGTTAAAAATCTGGATTTCTACGTCACTAGCTGAGACATGGTGACTAACTGTAGCATGCTAGCTTGTTCTCAATGGCAAAACCCTGCTACAACACACACTAGTTGACCATAATCTCCAAAAGAACTACTTCCATGTCCCTGTTCTGCAGGTATTCCACAAGTGGTCCTCGTCTAGAAGAAGTCTCCCAGCTAATCCTGCCTTGTACTGACCAAAGCTTGAGAAAGAGTTGTCTAGCTGATGTGATCTTACCTAGCTACTGAGCATGTGCCACTCCCAACAGAGGTTGTATAGAAGTGTGATCTCTCACTCTGTTGCTAAAACAGAGACTTAAACACACAGGGAGAAAACAGAATCTGCAGCAATGTGCAGCACACAAAAATATGGTTTATTTTGAAAATTAATCCTTGTAAACCTATTGTGGTACTACCTCAAAATACAATTAGGAACCCTTAAATGTGCATATTATGGGTGCCTTAAGCAACAGGTTGTATGCATGTATTAGTTTTTCTGTATTTGTTTATTTCATATTAATATGAACCTAAGAAGGCAAAACATGGTTACACCTAAACGTCATTGCCTTCCAAAATTACCATATTATTTCTGATCTGATGACTGGACACCTGCGATCGTTCATCAGTGCCTTCCAAAATTGCTAAGAAATACAATGAAGACACTGCCAAATGACTTATTTGGTTAATGTTTACACACAAAATCCACTTTATATTTGGGGGATAGAGGTCATAGTCAAAAGAGAATATAGTGTTGACTGTTAGGAACAAGGAGACGAAAAGTATCCTGTATCCAAGTCACAAGCCTTTTTGCATCATCCATCTACCCCAACGTTCTCCCTAAAAGGTTTTTTGGCACTGTTGATGTTACGCTACTTCCATCTTTGATCCAGGGAGACCAGAGTCATAATTCACACAGAAGCTAGAGATCAAGGTAAACATAAGTTGTGCTTAGGCAAACAAATTATGTTCCCATGAGGACAGTTTCATTACATTGCTTGTAAAAACAGGGCAATGCAACTTGCTTTCCTCGCTGCAGGTTGCATCCAACCTCCCCCCGTTCACACTGGACTAGTATTTCCTGGGGAGCACTAGTAGTTTGTAATAATTACAGAGGTCTACTGTAATCTGTAATCTTAATCCTGTGCAAATCAGCCATGACTGTAATATGTCAAGTAAAAATTCCACTGCGTATGACCTACAATATTGTGCCGAACACAGTGGTATGTGAAAATATTATTCTGTGTGAATCGCCACCTCTGGGATTCGGAGTTGTAATGGCGGCATGAGCAAGTAGAAATGGAAGTTTTGATAGAGAGTTGACATCATATGTGGGGGATAGGGTCAGTAAATTTGAGTAAAATACAGACTTTGCTTATCCCGTGTAAATGGGCCACACGAAACACAGACCTGGGGGGTGGGGGGGTGTAAATCCCCTGAGGTCCCCTGGTAATACTAGTCTCATGTGAATAGGACAATATGTCTATGAGTGGAAACCAGTTAAACTACAGTGATTTATCTAGATCGACCCCCCCCCCCCACACACACACACACCCCTAAAATCTGCATTTCACCAGTGTCACAGGTTTACATCCTGTCACATACTTGATATTTGAATGGCGTAACCATGACAACCATATTTATCTAACCTTGTACAAATTGGTGTATTTGTTGGCAATTTAAATTTATTGAAAAAGTATTGAAAAAGCAAGTTGGATGTGATAAGGATGTGAGCAGATGATTAATAATGAATAAGTTAAAGAGAAGCGCAATATGTCCTCCAAAGAGTATTCTGCATCCAAGTAGTCCCATATGAATGTAATTAATTAATGTAAAAGGATGTTGTCTTTGATAAAACATTTCATATTTAAACTTACAAAATATATTTTAAATCCATATGTCCTGTGTGTGTGTGTGTGTGTGTGTGTGTGTGTGTGTGTGTGTGTGTGTGTGCGTGTCTGGATTTAGCCAGTTTGCCATCAGACATGACGGATGCAGTCTTTGTTCTCTGCAGACTTTTACTTCCTGCATGACGAGAGTTGTTATAGATAGAATCTCGTAACATCATAAAATGAATGCATGTACATTTAGTTTTCAGGTCGGTTGTTAGTTTTAAATCAGCTCGTCCTCCCCTCCCTCAGAAACCACTTAGAACATCTATAATACTGATGCATTAAGGTGTCAACAGGGCTGGCTGCCTTATTTATCACCGCAGCCTGCTCATGGTGAGAGTCTGTCTCCTGTGCTTACCTTCCTACATATTAATGCTTCGTTGAGTACATTACACTACATCGCATTAGTTTTTGATGATATTACATACACACGAACACAAGCACACGCGCAGAGACTAGATCAGTCTCATCCACTGTTGTTGACATAAGTGTTGCCAACGTTGATTGATGAAATCTCTGATTTTTATGCATGTAGCTGGGTAGCTAGCAACCTGTGTAACAGTCCTAATCCTACAAAGCTCTGCTTGGTTAGCTGTTTCTCCCGTGAGCTAAACTACCCATCAGTGAATGCAACACACACAGATCTATTTGAATCCCTTTAAAAATCACTGATGTGGGCAGTGACTCAGAGATCTGAAACCAGGCTAAACAATGGTGCTCGATTGGTCGGTTGACAGGTGTCTTCCCACTGTTGGTCCACTAAGCAGAATGCATCTCAGTAGTCTATATTGACGATGTTCCACTTCCGGGATTGTTCAGGTGCTGCCGGAAATTCCGCCGGATGTGCCTCTTGTTAAGATGGATGTCTGTCCCCTTCTTCTTTCTCCGTGTTGGTGTTCTAACCTCTGGTGGATTTCTGAGGACTCTGGTTACCTGCTCCTCAGGTCTCTGCAGGGTAAATCCAGACAGCTAGCTAGACTATCTGTCCAATCGGAGTTTTCTGTTGCACTACTAAAACTACTTTTGAAAAACAAGAAATTAGGAAATATTTAGACTGCTATAAAAATTGAATAAGACACCCCAAAATTACTTGTACTTGGGTAATTACAATTGGGTAATTAAAAAGAACATTGATATAGGAAAACGGGTCAATTTTACCCGAGGACAACATGAGGGTTAAAGAAAGGCCAATACACCAGAGCACGTTTTTCTCCCATCCCAGAATGCTGTGTGGACTAACCCTCCTCCACAGCGCTGTGGAGGAAGGTCTGGCAATGCGAGACTAGCGTCAAAGGAAAGGAAGGCTCTGATTGGTTCTATAAGCTGGGCCGGTCACTTCCTTTTCACTTTGGTTGGTGGTTTTTCCCGTGTGTTTGAGGGGCTCGTGATTGTCTGGCACTGAGGGGTGTTATTCTAGACGTGAAAGCCAGAGTGGGCTTGTTCACTTTGGGCGGACGGAGCACAGATGAGGTATTTTTGACCAAGGCCTTGACCTGCCCATCAGCTTCCCTCCAGCTCTGATTGTAGGTTGCAGCTTTGTGTATGGACAGGCCTCACACTGGCTAGGTAATGATGTCTTTTTGATTGATGTGAAGATGTAAAAGTAGGAAAGTGGACCCTGTGTGCTTGGGGAACAGCGGGGGGTTCCCCCTCTCCTCACCAAAGTGTTTTTTTCTTTTTTCGCTGAAAATAAATCACTTGTTTGGTGTTGAGATGGCTTGCCTCCAGGCTCAACAGTGTCTCTGCATCTGCCTCTCCCACTCAGGCGTTTGAACTCCAGGAAGGGAGCGGTGCTGTTACAGGCCCCCTGAGGCTGATCGCCGAGAGGGAGGGAGGCAGGCGTCCTCCTCCCGTCCCTCTCTTCTCCTCCCAGAGCACCATTTACCCAACTCTTTCTCAGTCTTTGTCTTTCTGTCCCCTTGCTCGCTCGCTCCATTGTTACAAATTATAGCTTTTCCTGCCTCCTGTTATCGATAAAGTTTTTTTTTTTTTTAATATTCTGGTACATCATAGGAATCACACTGAGGTGAGGCCAAAAAAGACAAAGCTCTCAAGTATTTTACAGACTTATTATGGTGCCAGCGGGGAATATTGATATGCAAGGAGACTCAGTTCAAAGACATTCCAAAGACAACATGCCCACAAAGTAGTGACCCCCACCACTGCAACATGAAAGACTTTTACTTTAGATGGAGTCAATTACAGACCTGAGCCACATACATGTCCGCCTGTGGCTGGATTAATGAGCAGCGCAGCAGAGGGATTGAAGACTGTTACATATTTGATGACACATTTATCCAGAACAACTTATGAAACAAGTCCTTTCTCTTCAACTCATGCTGT
>NC_045736.1:4555834-4557548 GCF_008692095.1 Etheostoma spectabile | reverse complement strand
GAGATCAGCACTGAACAGAGCTGAGTTATGAAGTTGGTACAACATAAATTGATAATTTTCAGTGTTATAGAACTGTCGCTTTTGTCATGTTGTATTTGTAACAGCATGGGACTAGATAGAACGGTAATAGCCTATACAGGAGGTGTACATTACTAAAACTACTGTTCCTTTTAAAGAAATGGGTGTCACACATAGTTGCTTCCTTGGAACATGTGCAGCAGGTAAAGAAGTGCTTTTAATGAAATATACTTTAACGCAAAAGATATGTGACATCAAAGTGTTATTTATTTCCCGACCTATCCATGTAACAACCCCGTAGCCATCGCCTGTCTTGGCCCAGCAATCTCCCAAATTTGGCACGCTTGGCTCTCCGCTCCAGGTAGAGTCACACATTCTGATTGTAATGCCAATTATAATTAGGATTTGGACCTAATGACTAATTGGACATAGTGGGAGTCAGTCCAGTTCAGTTTGGGTCAGTTGTTGATTAACCATGCTAATTGGGTCCTTGGACATCACATCAAAGGAAAAAACGAAAAATGGTGTGTGTGCCGTGACTGACAATTATTTCAACATGTAGTTCATGTTAGAGTGCTGATCCACAGCTCACCTGAGGTTTACTCACCTCCAGCTCCATATTTTCAGTCTTTGTTGTCTTGGTTTTTTGTGTTGTTTTTTTCAGGCTAAGGGAGCTGTTAGCCTAGGGCTAAGAAAACATTAACACTGGCGCAATCCAGACACTTTCCAAGTGGGCTCACGCCGACACGTGGGCCCTGCTCTGGAGTAGGCTTCGGAGTAGGTTTGTGGGGTTATCCCCTGAAAAACTTCTATACCCTGGGGCTAAGTTGCAAGTGTGTAAAAGGGCTAATGGAATTTCGCAGCAACATCATTCTAGAATGTTAACATTAGCTACAGTATGTGTTCCAACTGACACTAAACGGCCCCATCCATTGTTATTTTTACATTTTCATGTCATATTTTCTGTGTCATTTCCTGAAAATGTTGACTAACCACACTGTCCACCAAATATCTTTTGATAAATACCTTAATTTTGTGTTCAAAGTTCAAATAATAAGGTGGCTGCTAAAACGGTAATATGGCGTTTGACTGTGATAGAACCTGCAGGTCATACGTCCTCAAATCGTACTAACTTAGCTAGCTTACTGAGGTGTAACGACCCGGTCTCGCGCCAGTTCATGAATTGGTTGCGTTATTTTGATTTATTGATTTGTGTACAGGTAACCATTTTCTGGTTTATTTTGTGTACAGGTCACAATTTTCTCGTTTATTTAGTGTAAGGGTCACGATTTTTGACAGTGACCATTTCACGAACTGCCGTGACACTGGGCTGCTTTTAGGGACGCAACAACGGGGAAATCAAACGCCACACGCCGACTACAACGACAGGTTTGTTGTGGTTAGGAAGACGATAACGGAAGGAAAGGAACTGCAACACGCAGGACACAATGCCCGGTCTCCGTAGTGACAGTCCTGTGTTGTTCGAACCGTCCACCCCCCCAACCAACCTCCCCGCGCGGATTTTCGTCTTTTCAATACTACTCGCTAGCGTAACAGTTCTGTGATCACGGAATAGGCTTCCCATTGAAATACATTACTTTGAAATTCGTAATCAACCCATGAAAATAACGACATTAACGTGAGCTGCACAAGAATCAATAGGTTAAATAATGTGACCATTTCCCGAGACTGGGCT
>NC_045736.1:4548290-4555824 GCF_008692095.1 Etheostoma spectabile | reverse complement strand
TCAGTAAGGTATTAGGTGTAGTTAGCCAACTTTACTTATGGCGTACTTACAGCCACATTCTTCCGCAAACAACTGGGAAAATCATTTCAATCATCTCAAGGGACTATTCCTAATAAAAGAATTTTCACCATTTCTTTACGGACCTGGCTTTGTGCAGGTCAAGGGAAGAGCAGGCGATGGCTTTTAGTATGTTTTATCATTTAGATTTAGATTTAAAAAACAGCTCCAGAGAAAAGTACAGAAAAGTATGTGCACATGATGTGGACATATATTGTATTTTAAGGCGTGACATTGGCACTTCTCAGCAAATGCTCGCCTCCATAGAGCCCCCAATTCTTATGGCGATGTAAATTTATTTATATTTGGTCAAAAATAAATAAGCCTCATTATGTACTTAATGGGCCCAGCCATCTGCAGTCACCCTGTAGCACTGGTGATGTGTCCCATCTGTGCACAGTTGGGAGCACAGCTAGTCATCGGCAGGCAGCTATTGACCAATCGACAACACTGCAATGATGTTGGCGATGACGGTCCGAATCCTCTGCCTGTCTGTCAACAAGTCTTGGCAGACGCTCCTGTAGTTGAGTTTGCATGCAGGAAGCCTCCTTATCTTATAAATATGGAGAAGTGGTGCAGTTGGCCAAATTCTAAATGAGCAGTGACACAAATAGGTTTGTGTTGGCAGGGTGAAGGCTCAGGGCAGGCCACAACACAACAACTGCTTTACAAGGAATATCTCCAACACACTGTCTCAGTACACAGAGAGAGCAGGAGTGTTAAAGCTAGATTTAGAAAGGAAACAAACAAGTCTGTGAATGGCAAAATGATTTCTCAGTAGTATGTACACTTGAAAATGGTGTGTTTACTGCCCTAAGTCACTTTATGTAATTATGACTGTTCAGGGATTACACTCCCTTTAAATGTTCTAAAACGCGTGATTGTTTGCAAGAACAGACATTGGACCCTATACGTGGATTTGTTGCTGGACAGCGCCTTATCCTGCTGTAGGTTTTTTTCCTTTAAAAAATAAACCTTAAACCTTCCCCTTGACTGTATTGCCCTTTTGGCCAGATCCCTCTTGGAAAAGAGATTTTAATCTCAACAAGACATTTACCTAAAAAAGCATTTCATAGAAAAAATTCAACTTTTTTCCATGTTGTAGGACTATATAGTAAGTGTGCCAAAACTTCCTTAAAGGTACAGTATATGATAAGACTGTGATGTTGTTTTATTCTAAGGGCGGCTGTGGTTCGGTGGTAGAGCGGTGAATAGTTCTTGTACTCTGTAAAAGTGCTATATAAGAACAGTCCATTTACATTTATCCCAAACCAAGATGGCTTATATGGCTGCAACATCACATCTGATTAAAACACTCTAGGTGTCAGGGGCATCATCCTCTAACAAGGGGGGGGCAACATAAGAAATCATTGGATTGACATTTTAAATGGCAGGTCTCCACTCAGGAGATGACCAACAGTAAATGGAGACATGGAAAAGAAAGAATAATTTTTTAAATAATAAATAGGCCTTTTAAGCACACATAATGATATTCATTCATGTAAAACCCAGCCCACATCCCGCTGTTCACCCCACACAACGGGATATTAGATCAATATTGGTGCAGCCGGGATGGACTTCCAGGTAGATCAAAGGATGTCAAAAACATCTGTAACATACCTCATACCACAAGAAAATCTGGCAGGATAATAATTTTAATCATCAAAATATTGGGCTTTTCTGACATTTGTTGGGGGGGGGGAATGGAGCCCAAAATCAGCTTGTTTCTCGTGTGGTGTGCAGATTTCATTAGCTTTAGTTATTAAAGAACAACAACAAAAATATATATACTGTATATATAATGTATATACGTACGTATATATGTTGTCTCCAAATATTAATCTATGTGTTGTGTAATCCTATGTGGGATGAGGTATTTTGATGGAATAAATTAATTCATTTATCAGTATTCAGTTTTGCTAATTCAACATTGTAATTCATTTCTCATGATTCAAATGGCACATCAATAAAGCATTTGGCATTTTGCTGTGGGACCCAGCAGCCTTCTTAAGGCACTGGCTTGAGACTGTACTGTCTCGTGTCTCGTGTCGGAATCGACCAGATTTTCACTCGTTCTTGTCTCCGTCTCAGATATAGAAGACTTTGGATTATATTTTAACACCGGTCAAGAACACAAACCTTTTATCATAAAAAGGCATAGAGAATGTGCTTAGAAATATAGGAAATATTGGATTGGCCAGAACAACACAATGTCTTTCTGCAAAATAAAACATCACGGTCAGAGTTTTGGATAGTTGTCATGGAAACATTGATTGGTCATGTGGCAAGGGCTGGGAAGATTGGCAGAACAGGCAGCCGAGTGACAGGACTCTGATCCAATGGAAATCACAATGGTCAGATTGACAGCACTCCAGCCCAATGGATGGGGGGGGGGGGAGCAGTGCTGCCTCCTCCCCCTTCTAGGTTTCAATTAAATTAGTTGTAGAAAATGATGAGCATAAACGTTAACAGTTTCAACTGTTGAAGAAACGCAACATGATGCCCAAAATTGTAGTCAAGACCACCAAAACCAAAATGTAGTCATCACCAAGATCCTAGTGTATTGAGACAGAGACAAGACAGAGACTTTGAGGGGTTGAGGTTTTATTGGGGGGTTGAGACCAAGTCAAGACCAGACTTGTACCAGAGCATCTCCTGTCTTTCGCTTTCACTTTCTTTGGGCATGAGTGTTCTGGGGTGCAGGGAGAGGGGGACAACAGTGAAATATTTTAAATTAGAAATTAGTTATTGGTTGCATTTAAAGGAGGAAGTTTTACATCCAATAACAGTAATGAAATTAATACAGAACATTAGACACTGCACAGGCAATTAAGTGATAGCTCCGCAGATGTGGTCTTGACCTGTCTTGAAATACAATCCAGAGTCCTCCAAAACCAAGACAAAACCGGGTAAAAAAGCGGTCAATTTTTAGAAAAGTGGTCTTGAGACCAAGACCAAACGATCGCGAGTACTACAACAATGCCATGCTGCGGTGGCCAATCAAGTAACAGGTGATCAGACCGGACACGACACAACACAACAGACTGGAGTGTAACACAATGGACACACAAACACTGCATCACAACCCTGCGGCCCATCCCTGCCAGGCCTGTTTCTAAATGATGCTGCCTCAGGGCCCCTGAACTCTTGTGCTCCATGTTGCTCAGCTTTAACTGTGACAGATGGCTGCGTGTTGCCATGATATCATCAGCAGAGTCAAATTCGTGTCTTTTGTCTACTCTTATGTCCTCACTGTCCCATGTCACCATGTGACAGAGAGCAGCCATCACCATGATACTGCTTGTTTTGTATCAACTGATTCTAATTGCTCTCACTGCATCCACAAGCCCAATCCCCCACACTCACTATAATGAATACCCAGTTTGGGGGGGGCGATGTGTGGTTCCAGTTGAGTTGTCTCTGCTATAAATTCACCAAACAGACTCTATATCAGGCTGTTTGACAACTGTTTACTTCACAAGTAGATCAAACAGCGATGCACAGGGCTCTTTATGTGAGGATTAGCAAGCTGGAGAAAATGCAAGACAAGTGATATTAGCAGTGTTGATCTTGGCAACAAAAAGACTCCAGAATTGCTTCTAGCATGCGCAAAGGTGTTCCAGACACTGCAAATCATGTAAATACGTGTGCATGTGAACACAGTTTCTATATACATGCACAAACACACACAAACACACACACACACACAAACACAGAGGGACAATAATGTCTTTTTTTTTTCATTTCAACATTTTCTGTGTGCCCAAATGCGTCATGCCTCCATATCACCAT
This sequence comes from Etheostoma spectabile, assembly GCF_008692095.1. NCBI lineage: Eukaryota > Metazoa > Chordata > Actinopteri > Perciformes > Percidae > Etheostoma > Etheostoma spectabile. The sequence goes on along the minus strand of NC_045736.1, from coordinate 4,551,975 downwards.
GACAACGAAAAGTGCCTGATTGTTTGACCAGTTTTCTGTGTGTGTGCGTGTGTGTGTGTGCGTGTGTGCGCGTGTGTGTGCGTGCGTGTGTGTGTGTGTGTGCGTGTAGTGTGTGTGCGTGTGTGCATGTGCATGTGCGTGTGCGTGTGCGTGTGTGTGTGCGTGTGTGTGTGCGTGTGCGTTGCTTTTCACGGAGCAACAGCACATCATCCAGACCATTTCACAGTATTATTGACTTCAGGCTGCAACCTGGTTATCTCTTCAACACAAATAGCAGACGGACATTTAGAATTTAATTCTTATTTATCACTTTTTATGTCTCTGTTTATATAATCTCACTAATATTTAATGGATTTTCAGGGAATTAGGTTTAGTAGTAAAAAAACACCATTCCAAGACCCAAACTAACAATAAATGTATCCTCCAACCAGTACTATGTGTGTGAATCAAAGCCTGAAATGTCCTCCTGCTCTGTGCCATGGAGCTCCACTGTTGTCTAAAAACTATTAAAACACATCGGTGAGCCACTCTGTTGGACTGGGTGACATGTTCCTTCATTATGAACACACAGTGTAGTTTGTTTTGGCTCAATCCCAAATACACTGTCTTGCTTTGTTTTGGTTACCAGCTCAGACCTGAACAGGATATCAAGTCAACCGGCCAAGGTGTTAAAGTCAGGGTCAAGTTGCAATTTTTACTGTGTTGTGTCTTAAGTCACCAGATCCATAGTTTCACATTGCCAGACCTTCCTCCACAGCGCTGCACAGAAAGGTCTGGCTAGTCCACACAGCATTGGGATGGGAGGAAGACATGCTCTGGTTTATTGGCATTTCTTTAAACCAATCACAATTGTCTTGGGGGTGCTAAGCACCGGACAGAATGACAGCACTGTGCAAAATAGACACAGGAACTTTTGTTGGTGGAACATGTCTACGTTAGTCGTACAACAGAAAACTTAGATTAGAAAAATTTGTCTCCAAAATAAAGTTAATACTGTTAATACAGACCAACCCGTTCTCGTGTAAAATACGAACGTTTGGACAGTGGCTGTCCGCGTCTGATGCGACGAAAAAGGCGCCCTTTTACACGTACCGGGGAGAGCAGCATCTAGACGGGGTTAAGCCAGTAGTGTGTAAGGGGGGTGGATGGGTCACACACAGGAATTTAACCCAGGAGAGCAGGGGTCGTGTCCTGTGTCTGTCCTTAAGTGACTCGTTATTCCCGCGTGTAACAGAACTGTAAGCCCACCCATGACTTTTTTCTTAATAGTCAAAAAGGACGCCAATAGTCCAGACCAAGCGTGCGTTATATGACACTAAAGGAGACAACCAAGCGCATGTTATATGATGCTAAAGGAGACGACCAAGCGCGTGTTATATGACGCTAAAGGAGACAACCAAGCGGTGTTATATGACGTAAAGGGAGATGACCAAGCGGTGTTGTATGAGCTAAAGGAGACGACCAACGCGTGTATAGACGCTAAAGGAGACAAACCAAGCGCGTGTTGTATGACGCTAAAGGAGACGACCAAGCGCGTGGGTTTATGGCGCAAAGGAGACAACCAAGCGGTGTGTGTATGACGCTAAAGGAGACAACAAGCGCGTGTTGTATGACGCTAAAGGAGACGACCAAGACGTGTGTTATATGACGCTAAAGGCGAGACCAAGCGCGTGTTATATGACGCTAAAGGGAAACAAGCGTGTGTAAATGACGCTAAAGGAGACAACCAAGCGTGTGTTATATGATGCTAAAGGAGACAGCCAAGCGACAACGACAAAGGCACCTGACCTAGCGCCCATATAACCAGTTGTCTAACTCTTGCTTTTGAGCAAACTAACCTTGCCATCCCTAGCTTCTATATTACAAAAAAGCATAACACTAACAGAAATAGGAACCTGTATGAATGTATATGAAATTATATATATATATATATATATATATATATATATATATATATATATATATATATTATAACAGCCTGAATCAAATTTGAGATTTGTGTCAATAGTTAAGAAAAAAGGGGAAAAATATATATTTTCATAGACCCCATTAAGGTCAGAGCTGTTGATTTAATTTATTGCCAGCTTGTTTTTCCCACATTACTTTTAATATATCTCACAGGAAAACTGCTATGTGGGCATTTTCATCAATTTCAAATCTTAAAAACGGAGCCAAACTTCATATGAAGGCAACGCTCCAAGCAGTAGAATATTTGAATTCAGCAATTGCTGGGTTGCAGAGGATAGTGGGACAAGCATGTGAAAATGCAAGTATATTATCAGAAGCAATAATTAGAATCGCTGTTTTGCTTATATTTAACTGCAGGAAAAGCTGAGACATCCACTTATAACTTAATTAAAAAGAAATAGCCAGAGCCAGTGTAACACTATTTGCAGGGAGACAGTCATCTGCAGGGCAGCGTGGGGGAGCTGGGCTCCCCTGGAAACATTTGTGAAATTCTGGGGTGTTGACAGAATTCTATTTCTGCCTGTCCATCTTTTGCATTTAAATTTCTCTGTATCTTCCTTGTCATGGATCATGCATTTGATTAGGCTGTTATTGATTTATGATTCATGCATGAGGGGGATTCATTACCAGTTCCCTTTTTATGAAGATACCGGTGTGCATGCGATTCTTCCCATTACCATTAAAGCATTTAATTCAATTAAGTAACATTTTATTCAATTAAATTGTATTTATAGTATCATTCAAAGTGTGAAATCACACCACACTCAGTTTACAGAGACCCAACAATTATACTGTGCTTATATCATAAGTATCCTGTTTACCTGTAGTATTATTATTATTATTATTATTATTATTATTATTATTATTATTATTATTATTATTATATCAGATGTATTCACTCCTTGTTGTTGTTTATATGTATGTTCGTTCTTATGCTTTGGCAACATAGATAGATTTTTTTGTCATGCCAATAAAGCAACATGAAATTGGAAATTACAAATTGAAAATTGAGTGAGAGAAAGAGAGATAGAGAGAGACATATGGGATATATAATATAATTATTATAAAATAGTTTTTTTAAAGATTCTTTTTTGGGCATTTTAGGCCTTTAATTGATAGGACAGTTGAAGACATGAAAGGGGAGAGAGAGGGGGAGTGACATGCAGCAAAGGGCCGCAGGCTGGATTTGAACCCGGGCCGGCTGCGTCGAGGAGTAAACCTCTATACATGGGCACCTGCTCTACCAACTGAGCTATCTGGGTGCCCTTATTATATAATAGTTATAGCAGTGGGTACAATGGAATGACATAATGAACTGTGACAATTATAGTTAAGATGCAGTAAAGATAATAGAACTATGACTAATAATAATAACAGTAGTGGCGCAGCAGGGCGTAGAGCAGGACCACGGCGGCAGCTGCCACCATCCAGCCACCACCACATAATCACAGTTGTTAAATCGTGAGGGAGATACAAATATTTAGATCAATTTGCTGTAGTGTCTTCATTGAATTTGAACTAACCCAGTGTCTCTGTCTCCCACAGATGCAGATCTACATGTACAACTCCGATGACTTTGACAGCCTCAGTGCAGCTCTGACGGAGAAGAGGATCATTGCCGCCATGGCAGTTTTTTTTCAGGTAGGAACCGATATGTCCCCCTAGCCCAGACCTGGGCATATTACGGCCCGCGGGCCACATCCGGCCCTTTGTGCGT
>NC_045736.1:4517250-4548280 GCF_008692095.1 Etheostoma spectabile | reverse complement strand
CCCGCGTGTTGCCAATCATAAATTACAAAATACATCTAAAATATATGTCGAGTGTGCAATACAACGGTGCTGCTTTTGTTTTGAAAAGCGTTATGTGTATTACTCTCGTGTGATGTATGCAGTGCGGATTGTGAGTGAAGGTGAACAGCGGCAATCACAAATTACAAAATAAATTTAAAAACATCCATGTCGTGCGTGCAATACAACTGTGCTGCTTTTATTTTGAAAAGTATTATTTTATGGACGTATGTCCGTGCGTAACCTGTGAGTGAAGGTGCCACAGGACTGAGTGATGCCCGGTTACCCAGAGTTCTGTTACCCCGAGTGCCCGGTTACCCCCCCCGAGGATGTCCGCTCACGCTAAAAAAAGAAAAGTTGATGACGAATGCCGTGTTTTCACAAGACATGGACGCCAAGTATTTCCTTACAGAAATTAAAGGTAAAGCCGTGTGCTTAATCTGTGGTGCACAGGTTGCTGTGTTTAAAGATTATAATTTGAATCGCCGCTACACGACGAAGCACGAGGAGAAATACCGGAATCTGTCTGATGACGCTCCAGGGAGGCTGATGGTTGATGGTAAAACTGCAAACCCAACTAGGACTTTTTTACCAAACTTCACACCCCCAGAGATGCAGTTTCAATCACCAATTCAATGATTGTTTTTTTTTCTTATTTTAATTTCATTTTAATTTCACATAGCCTAATACATTTTTAAGGATTAAGAGTTTAAATAAAACCATCAAAAGCAATCTGCTTTTGTAAAAGTTAAGTTAGGTTAAATGAAGTTATTACCATTTGTCTTACGGTATATCAAAAATAATACTGAGCAAAATTTAATTGAAATATTGTCGATGTGGCCCTCCAGCAGTGCTCGGGTTGCTCATGCGGCCCTCGGTAAAAATTAATTGCCCACCCCTGCCCTAGCCTGTTTGTGTTTTTGCGTGTATACTTTTATGAAAAACAACAAGGAAGACGTCCAGTATGTGTGTTGTACGTCATTGTTCACAAAATCGGAGTTCTCCGCCAAATTTAACTTCTGTCATTATCTGTTTCTTTGGGTCAGAGTTTATTTGCACTTTGTGACTATTATGTGACATTATGTGGACTCACAGAGCAGCTGTAGGGTATAGTATTTTTTTTTTTTGAAAACTGTATTAAACTGAAACCTATGAGATGGATCTGAACCCACTGTGTGAAGTCCATGGTGGCTCGACTGACAATGTCCTCCCTCCCACCAATCAGGAGTGCTGTATTATTGAATAATGGGGGAAAGCGGTGCCAGTTACAAGCTAATGGCAGAATGTTTCAGCTAATCTCCAAGTTTTGATAAGACGAGAGATAATGGGGCCAAAGCATAGCTGGCACTATTTGTTAGAAACATTGGCAAAAAGAACATCATGGAGTGACCAAGGTTCTGTTATAGCACTTTCTAAGGTACCCTGAAAGTAATAGTGCTGTCTTGTTTTATGAATTAGAAATTATGTTTCAGAATATAGTTTATTTTCTTCTTGACTAATGATCGTTCTAAAGCAATTTGGTCCGTAAAATTAGTTGGTAACAATGAGTCTAATCTGGTTAATTTGGCTTCAAGATTTTGCGGTTGAAGTGACTTAGTGCATATTAGAGCAGAATTGTATGGTTTTGCTCCTAATAAAACCCTTTATAGCATCCCACAGTGTTCTGGGGTCTTCTACAGAGCAGACATTAATGTCTACACATATCTGGAATTCTGCTATAAACTGCATGATGTAAGAATATTAGCGCCATCTAAAAACAGGTTGGGTCGGACGGAGAAAAAAAGTCCCTTATGGTCGGAGAGTGCCACTGGGAGCAATACCGCGTTATCGATTGAAGGCAATAATTTAGGGGACGCAAAAATAAAAATCTATAGATGCATTTCTACTTGAGAAAAAGAAAAATCCAGGTGGGCTTAATCACACGCCAAATATAATAAAATAAAAGCTGTGTTCTAAATGAAGACAGACGTGGAAATGAAACTTGCTACTGCCTTTCACTTTTTTAAAGGTCCCATGATATGGTGCTCCTTGGATGCTTTTATATAGGTCTTAGTGGTCCCCTAATACTGTATCTGAAGTCTCTTTTATATAGACCTTAGTGGTCCCCTAATACTGCATCTGAAGTCTCTTTTATATAGACCTTAGTGGTCCCCTAATACTGTATCTGAAGTCTCTTCCCCAAAATCCAGCCTGGGTGCAGAATTACAGCCACTGGAGCCAGTCCTACTATGAGTTTCCTTAGTATGTGCCATTTCTGAGTATAGATTTTGAGGAGGAGGAGGGGGGGGGCAGTGTGGAGGCTGGGGGTGTGGCCTTGACCAACTGCCACTTTGCTCGTTTGAAAGCCATGATGTCTCTCTCTCATGGGTGGGCCAAATTCTCTGGGCGGGCAAAGCAGAGAAAGGAGAGGTAACATTTCCCCTTATGACCTCATGAGGAGCAAGATTCCAGATTGGCCCATCTGAGCTTTTTATTTTCTCAAATGCAGAGCATGATACCCAGGGCTCGGTTTACATCTATCACCATTTCTAACCACCGGGGGACCAAAGTCAGGCTGGGGGAACACAAATTAATGTTAAAAAAACCTCAAAGTGAAATTGTCATGCCATGGGACCTTTAAGTCTTAACAATAGTGCCTTAAAAATTGAGTCCCTCAACACACAGAACATGTAAAACACAAAACAAAAACAGAGGACAATGGCACAATGAGGAGAGCAAGAGAAGGGTGTGTGTGTGTGGCGGGGGGGGCATAGCCTACACTCAGAGTCGGTCAGTGACCAAATGATGGACACGGGGCAGCATGAAAGAAAAGCGGCCCAAAATCTACCAGGTTGCCCAGCCAGTGGTTCCTTCCTAAATTAACTTTAAAGTAAATGCATTTTCCATCAACACAAACAAAAAACATTAAACATAAACTAACCAGCCCGTTGGGAGAGAGACGTATAGTGGTGACCTAGATAACTTGAAGGCTGTATTAAACAAGGTAGAGAAGCCATTCAAAAGAGCAGTTACTGTAATCATTTCAGACAAGAGTACAATAAAACTGGGACACATTAAGAGATTAAGACAAACCAAAAGACCATCTTCATCAGTTGTCACCCAGCATTGACGGCCATCTCTAATCTTCAGAGTTGCAGGATAAGTCGAGAAAGAATCCAAACCACTGCCCCCCGTTGAGTCCATGACTTGGTAGAAGGCTTGACGACGATTTACCGTAAAGTTGCTGTAATCTATTGAAAAACTAATTTTTCTTCTGACAGTGGCTATGCGTATGGGTAGCGGTATTGTACTTCTCTGGGCGGCCACTGTAGACTTGGTGGGCTCTCATAATGTCGATCTGAACATGAGGTCTGGAAGCCATTCAGGGAGAGAACGCTTGCGTTATTCAATAGTGTTGGAGCCTTCTAATCCCTCCTGGATCCTGGTTTCTATCTTCTAAGTCTGCTATCTTTGCCTCCATCTCCTGCAGAATATGGCCATGGCTGTCAAGAATACTTGAGTTGCTTTCCACTGTAGTTCACGTCAGAGCCTGAGATGCTAGCTGAGCATGAAAAGCAGATAGCTTGACCGCGTTGTCTTCTCCCACCTGTTGAATCTGAGCGAAGCGCGGCTCCAAGTAGCTCTTCTGCTTCTAAAGCATAGCCTCTGTAATGGCGTTGCTATCGCTGCGTTGTGGCGTACTCCTTCATGCCATTCTGCGTTAAGCAATTCTGAAAAGCACACAGTGGTAAATTATCAAAGTTAGAACCTTAAAACACTACTATTTGGCAAGTTTGGGCCGGGAGCTAATCTCTAACCTGCCACCTTCGTCCAGCCAATCACGTGACCCTCTGCTGTAAAACCTGATGGTCAGGATCAAAGTCACCAATTAAGTCCTCTCAGGCCTGCTGAGTGGAGCTACAGGGGGGACTGGGATCATTGTCAGCTCTTTCACTCTCGATTGTCATGAATAAAAAGTTCATTTGAGGCCATCGATTATCTAAGTGGCCTTTTACTTGGACCATTAACCCCCAAGTTAATATTTCCCCCTCTCACTTCATTCAATCTTCCTTCATGTCTTTCGTCTCTCTTTCACTCCCTTGTGTATAGCCTGTCTTGTGCAGACAAATATGTAAAGACAGTTCTCTCTTTCTTCTAGTTCTTCTTTATCTTTCTCTTCATACAAGCAACCGCTGTAACTGATGTTATGCTTGAGTCTGTGGCTTTCATCAGTTACACTCTACATCTGTTATGTTCCATATTGTTTTCCCCTCACACCTAATTCATGTTGTCTGTCCATTATAGTCATCCCTGTCAATGGAACAATAATTATCTCTATAATAATAACCAGTGATTATTTACTATTTAATTTAAAATCATGTAATGTATGCTTTGCCTCCTGATGATGTTTCCATGTGGCATTATGTAAAGGTTAAAAAGTGTAGGAAACTGAACCCTGAGGAACACCACATTTCATTTTATGAATTTAAGATGAACACAATCTAACAAAAATCTGTTCACTTGTTATAAGATTTGAACTGATTAAAACAGTTCCAGAGAAGCTAATCCAACTTACTTCTAGCTAAAAGAATCCAGTGATGTACTATATCGAGGGCATTGCTCAAGTTAAGTAATACTAGAACAGACTTTTTTCTCCTATACATATTGAACATGCGGTTATTTACAACCTTGACTAGTTTGTCCTTTTTTGACATATTGTAAGCATATAACAAGAGATAATACTTTTTATTTAGTTTTTTAATGTTTAAAGAATTGCTGATAAGATCTCTTAAACGAGTGCTCACGCTGTCCCAAATGTTAACCTGAGCGTGTTGTTGAAGGAAAAGTCAGTGGGGTCAACTGAAGTGATAATTATCTGGAGGACCATGTGTTAGCAAAAAATAAATAAAAAATGAGTAGGCATTTTGAAGGGAAAAATTTGCAGTTAGGACAAAACAGAGGAGATGGGGGGAAATTGCTTATCTCGAAGCAGCTTGATGAAAATGGCTGAAAAAGCCTACTCGATTTTGAAAAGGAGCCACACATGCTACCTTCACTGAAAGATGACTCATGTTGTTCTCAAATACGTGACTCATTCTATGGGTTTTTATAGTATACCACCCTTCTTGTTTATGATATGGCAGTATGGACATATTTCCTCTGCACCTGATGATAGTGTGCAGTTGCAGCTCTCAAGCTCACAGATTGATTTGAACCCGTGTCCTCAATAACTTTGCTACCACAGACAGACCCCGACAGGTTATGCGTGTGTGTGTTTTTCTATGCAAAATGTTATGCTCATTTTCAGGTTCATAATTGTATTTAAAGATTGGACGTGAATGGTTTACATGGTTTAATTGTCAAGAAGCTCCATTTTTTTTACTGCAAATTGCTGCAACTCCTCTTTTCACCCTGTGTGTTTGGGTTTCTGTTTCAGCTACAGAGTGAGACATCTCACTTCTGTTCCATCTTTGTTGGGAGTTGCACATGCGCAGTAGCTAGGTAAGGACTACTAGCCAGTCAGAAGCAGAATATGAAGGCGTGCCCTGACAGTACCTAGGTAAGGACTACTAGCCAGTCAGAAGCAGAGTATGAGGGCGTGCCCTGACAGTACCTATGTAAGGACTACTAGCCAGTCAGAACCAGAGTATGAGGCGGTACCTGACAGTACCTGGGTAAGGACTACTAGCCAGTCAGAACGAGAGTATGAGGTTGGGTTCTGACAGTACCTAGTAAGGACTACTAGCCGTCAGAAGCAGAGTATGAGTGGGTCCTGACGTACCTAGGTAAGGACTACTAGCCAGTCAGAAGCAGAGTATGAGGGTGGGTCCTGACAGTACCTAGGTAAGGACTACTAGCCAGTCAGAAGCAGAGTATGAGGGTGGGTCCTGACAATACCTAGGTAAGGACTACTAGCCAGTCAGAAGCAGAGCATGAGGGCGTGCTACACAAGCAGCTAGGCGAGCAGTGTGTTCCTATAGCTGTGTGTCATAGCTACTGTGTCATTTATTAAATAATCATCACCCAAGATGGCGAAAGTACTCACTTTCCGGATTTAAGAAAAATTGGAGCTACTTGTGTTAAAAAACACTCTGGCAAAAGTGGAAGTACTGATTTAACTTCTTTACTCAAGTTAAAGTAACAAAGTGCAGGCTTGGAAATTTACTTAAAGTATACAAGTTAAAGTAGCCTCCAAATGACAACCATTTTTATGCAAAGCTACCTGGAACACAGAAATGTTACCAGAGTGCACGCTGAGAAACATTAATGTACATGGAAAAAAGATCATTACCTACATTTTAAATAATGTCTGCCAATAGGCCTAAAACATCCCATATATGATTATGATGATTGTGACAGAGACTGGGACTCCAGGTTAATAAGATTCTGACTGAGCAGCAAGATATGCACAGATCCAGTTTCTCTTTTGGGGGTCCAAGCCCGAGGATGCGTGCACCGCGGTATCGCAAGGGCATACGCGGTTCACAAAGCAGGGCTGTGGAACCCTATTGTTTTCCTAGGATTTTCCTCCTCCATTTTCCATTATCCATTATATTATTCCACCCACATAAAGTGGTGCTGCAGCCTAAACCGTACTGTGGCGCGCGCCCCTTTTCAGTACTAGTCCGAAAGTCCGCAAAGACCCAGCCAAAAATTGAGCCACTTCTACCACTAGGTGGCGCATACCAGGACAAAACGCGTTTGGCCCTATAACTCGCAAACCGTACATCGAATTTAAAAACGTTACATCCACGCGTTCCCTGGATCCTACTGAATCTCGTGATATAGGCCACCCCATTCCGCCTAGACTTTTATGCGTAAAATCGCGATTTTCGAAAACCTACTACTTTTTCTATCCCCCGAGACCGTGCAATGGATCGCACAACTTGGCACATAGCATCTCCAGACCAACCTGACACAAAGTTGTAAAAGAATTTTTATAGGATAAATTGCGCGTGTTACACGCAAACAAATTTGTGTAGCTAGCTATGGAAACATTTCCTTGCAATCTCGGCCAAAAAAATGCTATCAAAGCCAAACTTTAGAATATTACTTGCTATGACCCCTGAGGCTCGTACCAAATTTGACACATTGGCCGCTAGGGGCGCCACAAATACAAAATGTGGTTTTTCATGAACAAACTTTGCCATATCTCGCCAAAATACGTGGTATCGACACCAAACTGGGGGGATTGTTTGGCATGCCCACGGAAGCTTCATACATAATTTGGTAACGATGGCCATTAGGGGGCGCTATAATCGACGTTTGATGATTTGTGGACAAAGTCAATGCGTTTAAATGGGAATTTGCAATTGCAATATCTCTGCCACAGTAAATGCTATCAAAACCAAACCAGTAATGATTGTTTCACCCACCGCCCGGACCTCCACTGCCAAATTGGTAAAGACAGGCCCTCCGGGGGGCCTCTAATCCCCATACAACATTTCCCCGGGTCGCTGGGACGACTGGCGCGAGGAGGCTTGGACCCCGTTGAAACTGCGTGCAGTTCTAGTTTAGTCTTCCCCTTAACATTTAAAGGAATCAACATGTACAGTATGTGTGTGCTCAAAATGGCTTTTGGAAAGAAAATAAAGGATAAAATATGAATAACTAAACAGACATTAATTAAGAAGTTGGCCAGGAGTCATTCTTGACTATCTCAAACATCTCTCTCACATAAAGCCGAGGATGATTGACAATGTCTTGCTGCTTGTCTGCTGAATCTGTGGGATCTCCGTTTTCTTCATTTTCAATCATGTCCCCATCCATACTACTATGTGCTAATGTTAGCGCCATCAAGCTGCACTGATTTGCCACAAATGAATGCCAAATGCCGCCAAATCTGTCGAGTCGTCTTAGTGGTGCGTCAAGTGTAAGTAGTAGAGTCCCATCCAATTATATTGAATATGATATTGATGACGCAAACAATAATAACGGTAACTCCTATGAAATGATTTGAAACTTGTTAGTGAGGACTAGGATTGTATGTAAAGCTGATTCTTGTTTCCAACTTGGCCCCAACTTGTTGATGCTTTATTACAATCAAACGACGTGCAACCTATGAAGAACACAAACAACAAAATCACTAGCTAACTTATCCTCCGACGGGACAGCTAGTCCCTTTTTCTTTTCTCTCACTTTCCCCACCGTGTGGCGCGCGCCCGTTCGCTGTGTGAGGCGCGTGTCGGCGCTATTCTTTGTCACGACGACCTGTTGTACAAAACTAAAGTAACGAGCCAATTTTGTACGTAAGGAGTAGAAAGTACCGATATTTGTGTTAAAATGTAAGGAGCAAAAGTAAAAAGTCGGCACACAAATAATAATAGTAGTAGTAAAGTAGAAATATCAGAAAAATCGACTTAAGTACAGTACCAAAGTATTATTGGCATCTCTGATCATCACACTGGTGTTACAGGACACACACATCATCTCGGCAGAGGTTGGGAATCACCCTTTTAAATGACCTGGCATTGCAATGCACTGCACTGAGGCGTTTAAATGAAATAGATAGCTCTCATTGGCCTTTTATTTGCTTATTTACACGGCTGCATGCCTCCACTGTGTTTTCCACGCACTCAGCTAGACAGCAACATGCAAAAACGAGGCCCAGCTGGGATGTAAATCACACAGAATATCCACTCTGCTTTTTACTTTTTATTTCTTACGTTAACAGGAGAATCCCGCTGGGTCTCATTTCACATGATTTTGGGGCATCTGTAGCTCAATTTAATACTAAAGTGAGAGGCATCGGAGGGAGAAGAAGTAAGAAACCGAATAAAGAGAGGGAAGGAAAAGCTTTCTTGGACTTGACTTAAGTTCCTTCAATGGGAGTCATTCATTCTGCAGAGCCTATTTGAACAAGGACAGGGAGCAGAAAAAAGTAAAGTAATGAAATAAATCTAGAGACATTTCAAAACAGCCTCGTTCTGATGACTTTGATTGCTGTCATGGAAAAGGGGACCAAACGGGAAGCAATGGAATGATATGTAAGCACCATTATATGTACAGTTGTACATATAATGGTGTTATATGTTATAGCGCCACAAAGTCCATGGCTGTGTCCAGAATCACTAACTCAATCACAGCCACAAAGTACTTTGTATTCATTGACGAGAAAACATGTGAGGGCAAGCAGCAGAGACGAAGAATACCGGCATTTTTGTAATTCTTTGTAGATATGTGATTTATGATAAATTAGAGAAGTTTACCACCACTGTGCTTTACATTTCCGTCAAACTCAGATCAATTCCGTTTCGTAGTCAGCACGGTTTGGATTTTACAATACTTTCAAAATAAGACAACAAACGTGAGCATGTCAAATGCCATGTTGGGCCAAAACAAAGGCAGCACAAGCCAAACTTGGCCCTCGGGCCCCGAAGTGGTTGGCCTGGTAATAGGGTATAATACATCTCAATATATATTTGGACAGCACTACCAAATAGTGAACTCCCTATACGGTGGACTATATAGCAAGTAGTAAGTGATTAAGGATCACTTACCACTGCCAGCGTTGACATAATAATAGGCTAAAGCACAAGTGTAATTATGGTCAGATCTTGGTCCTGACTGATATTGATAAGCGTTGTGATTTACACATTTACAGCGTCGGCTATTTTTTTGCCAGCTTTCCTTCCTGTTTTAGAAAGCAGCGACTGTATTGTGTTCTGCCTGTAAAACCAAGTCTGTGTTCTTCATTTTTCTGTAGAATTATAGTTGACTCTTCTTATGTAAAAGGCTCTGGTAGATGTTTGCAATCGGTCATGCTGTGCAAACACCGCCTCTTGTATGTGGACGTGCACGTTGCTGGATTGGGAAACCCTGGGTTGATTAAACTAGGTGATAACCACCGCCGGGACACAGCTTATGCAGGATGGTTGATAGGTTAGGCCAGGGAATGGAAAGAAATCCAGGGCATGTTGATCTCTCTTCGTAGAACAGGCCCCAGGTGTTTATCCATGGAACCATGATGACAGAGCTCCCCTTACCAAACAAAGTGGTTCTCTGAACCCAAGTAAACATCTTTCCCCAGACCTAACCAAGTAGTTTTTGTGTCTGAACCTAATCAAACCTTAACAACAGATTTATTTTTCAATAGAGTGTAATTGTTTTGGAAGGCATTGAGAAATGATGTGAAGCATCACATCAGATATGGCCTCTGTGTTCACGTTTAAAACAGACAACATATTTTGGTTGTATTGTACTATATTATATATATGAGATAAGCAGAAGTTGTTAGTAGTGTCACTTCTGGGAACATTGGTGCAGATGCTTTTGCTTCAAATGAACTAAATCTTTTTTGTAAGTTACTTACTTTTTTGGTGAATACTTATGTTATCTGATTTGCTGCTCTGATTCTTGAAAGTAGTCAAGGCAAATGATAAGACTCCAAATTATACATGTTCTGCTGTTGGTTCGTGTATGCTGCACCTTATTGTATCGTGGAAACTAGAGATGTTCCGATACCGATTGCAGTAATACTGCCTAAAACGCTGGGATCGGGAAGTGCCGGAGTTTATACACCGATCCGATACCACATAATAAAGCCCTAATGAAAATCTATGTCAAAGTAGTTTATTTGTGTAGGTACAGGTGTTTATCTTTTCCATTTTAACTGTCTGTCAAACTGGATAATAAAAGAAAGTTCTGTAGCGTTCATTATTTGTGTTTGTTCATGTTTCACAAAGAATAAAACCTGAGCCAGGCCACTGAACAAAGATAGAAATCATATCACATCCATACAGGGATAGTAGTATACAGATGTTATAACGTAATAAAATATATGACACACTTGTATCGGATCAGTACTCAGTATCGACTGATATGCAAGTTCAGGCATCAGGTGTCAGGAAGCAAAAAATGGTATCTGACCATCTCTAATGGAAACCAAGCGTCACTAGCACTACATGACCCTGGTATTGAAATACAGTCAAAATAAATTAATAAATAAAATAAAGCTGAATAGTCCTGGATGCTTTCATTCCTAGGCAACCTTGAGGACCATTTGAATTGGTTCCATGCTTGGGGGGCAGTTCTTCACATTAAAGGTAGCAGTGTCAAAGGGAAGGCACTCAGCAGGAGTAAGAACAGCATGATGAAAGGTATGGTTTGAAGACATGCGGGACCACAGACCACTTCATTCTGCTCCTAATCCAATACCCCCAAATGATGGTAATTAGGCAGAATTTCCCGGCACTGCTAACCACCACTGAGCTGCTTCCAATTCTGCACAGTGCACACTACTTGAGGAAACATTAGCCTCAGCAGGTTTTAGCCAAAGAGAATTCATTACATGTCATTTGCCGTCAGTCTTTTTTTTTTCTTTTTCATGGATTTCAGAAGATATCTCATTAATGATGTTTAAATCGACACCGTTTTTGTTCTACACGCTGACGGGGTGATGAAAGGCAATGTTCCTGTCCCTGCCCTGCATGTCCGCTGCCCTACTTATTACACACCATCGCTGAGACCACTGCCACTGTCATCGCGCTCCTCCATCTCACCCAAAAAAATATAATACCCCTTCATGCTGGTTTTCAATTTGATCATTTTCATGTGCAGAACAACAAGGGCACTGAAATAGAATTGGGTCCAAGTCTGCAACATTATAATGCTTTAAGGGAGACAAAAGGGGTTTTGACTAGCTTAGGGATGTCTAACCTTATGTGGTGAATCTGTGTATTCTATTTCGGGAGAACTCTAAAGAAAGCCTCTCTCATTGCTTCTATTCTATCATAAACTGCATCATTGTTTACCTGACTGTGTGAACCAACCTTGAACCAATGCTCTTGTGCTCTCTGGAGTTTCTTTCATGTCTTTCTTTTCACCATCTACATGAATGGAACCATTGTTTGGGTGTATATCCTTTTATTAAACTTATACAACATTGTGAACTGAAGCCTGCTTCATGTTGTGGGTATGATTACAGTATACCAACAATCCCACATAATGGAACAAGAAGAAGTGCAACATCATTTCATCAAATGGTGTCTGTGACATATATGAAATTTATCTCCAGGGTGCACATGAAAAGAAAATAGACTGACAGCAGTAGCAATGTTGCATACCATTCAGAGGTAATGCATCGCTTCACATTTTCAGTCAAGCTGCGTATACTTCTCATTTTTAAAACCCATCAAAACCAACAACTTAAAGAGTCTCTCTCACACAATGATCGCATCATCAGCTAGCTTATCAGCGTCACAGATGAAAGTTGCTCATGTGAACACACATGCTGTTTAATGTGAGTAAGATATGATTAACTGATTGACTCAGTAATGTTACCCAAGATTACAACGTGGTGTTATCATTCTGATTCTAAGAATCACCAGATGGCCCAGTCTCTTGTAGCCCAGATCTAAGAATATCCAGAAGGCCTGAACTCATCTTGTCTAAATCTACTCTATGAAAGAAGGCTCACTTTCCTTTAGTCTACACCTACTGAGTAGTCTCAATTTAGTGTATGAATGACTAGGAGGCCTAAACTCTTTGATTGTCTGACTGACATAAACATAGCACTGAGCAAGTTATATAAGCAGACATGCTGGCTTTACACATGACTATACAATGATGTTCTTGAATCGTTCAACTCTAATTCAGAGAATAGCTTTAATGTGTTGTTTCCTTTGGTCCAAGTCCATCAATGAGTGATTGATCCCATCACGTTCTCACTCTCATGGCGTTAAAAAGCAACGCTTGGTCAGGCCTTTGGGATTTGCTACTGACGTAAAAAGTCTTCTATAACGTCTCAGTCACACGTGGTGAGGCTTTCAACCAATTTGCACTTGATCAGGACTCTTGGACTCTTTTTGACGCTCTGGGTCGGGACTGATCTGGCATCATTCATGACTGACATGCGCACAATAACCATACAGGTTTAGGAAAAGATGGTGGTTGGGGTTACAAAATGTTTGTTTCAGTGACACACGGGACAATAACGGGACATGAACCCTGGTCTCCTGGGTGAAAGTCCTGTGTTGTTAGACCCATCCACCTCCCCAACCTACCTACGCATGCAGATATTCGGTCTTTTATACTACACCCTACCGTTGTTGCTGCTAATACTACTTCCACATACTTCCATACATAAAAGGGGGATTTTTGCATCAGTATCTAGCGCTGAGACCCACTGACCAAGTAGTACCAATCATTATTTGACGAGTTGTTGAGCCAATCTCCTGAAGTCTTGATTTAAGATTGGACAGTCTTTTGTAGCCTAGGTTAAAGAATAGCAAGAAATGATAGTACCATTTAGACTTGTCTAATTATGACAAGAAGATCAGTCTCCTTTAATCTGGTCCTAGCAATGGCTGGAAGCCCCAATCTATTTTGAGTCTAGAGATCCACTAGAGAAACAAACAAAAGGCCCACAATCCCTGTATCTGAAACTAAAAATGTTAAAAAGCCCATTATGTCTTAGTCAAGAACTAAGAATGACCACAACGACCACAATATCTACATTAAATGACCATGAGACTAGTCTGTCGTGAAAATAACCCTGTAGGAGTTATGCAAGCTAAACCTTCTACTAGGCATTTATAACATCTTGGTACAGGTTTGTACAGCTAGCTAGACGGGATTGTTCAGGTGCCGCTGGAAATTCCACCGCCTCTTTTTAGGCCGGATGTCTGTTAACTTTTGTTTTCTTTGTGTTGTAATTTTTAACTTTGGTGGATTTCTGATGATTATGGTTAACTGCTCCTCAGATCTCTGCAGGGTAAATCCAGACAACCATCTAAATATTTGTCCAATCTGAGTTTTCTGTACACGACTAAAACTACTTTTGAACCTACACATGTTCTCCAGGAGGCTAGTTTGCAGAGGCATCCTTGCTCCGTCTGGCACTTAGCGCCACCCAAGATGATTGTGATTGGTTTAAAGAAATGGCATGAAACCAGAGCATGTTTTTCTCCCATCCCAGAATGCTGAGTGGACTAGCCAGACTTTCTTGTGGAGGAAGGTCTGGCAATGAGAGAAGATGTAATTAGTAACCCTGCACGCCAATGTGTGCAGGGTTTTTCTTTGAAAGAAGTCCAACCATTACATCCATTACACCATTGATATATCAGCAGTTAGTGCTGCCAAAGGCAAGGGGAGGGGGTGGTGTTGAGTCTCTGTAAGACATAGATGAAGGTGAAGGAAGTCAAAAGAGAGCGGATACATAGTGAGGGATCTTGGATGGATGACAGTGGAAGGAAGGGACAGGCGATGAGAGAGAAAGAAAAGTTGCTAAGGAGAGAAATATGACGACACGTCACATTGTACCACCAGTTCTTTTTTTCTGACTTGTCACTGCAGTGGCCTGTCCCTGGAGAGAAATAAGGATATGGAGCTGTGGGGAGGAATGATGTGAAAAAGCGAGCGGTGCGGGATTTGAAGAGGGATAAAGGGGTAGATAGATAGAGAGTAGGACATTGTGATGTGGCTGAGGATCTCGGGGGACGAGCCTGTGGGCTTTCAGAGACAAACATTAATAATGAAACGCTAATTCCCCCTGTCCTCCTTTCTTTCTCTTCTCCTCTCTCTCTCTGTATGTCATTTTCTCTCTGTGTCTACATGGCCGCCTTTATTTCTCTTGATTTTCTTTCCCTTTACACTCACACTTTTTCACTCACCCACATTCGGTCTTGCCTTGTACCAAAAACAAGCTCTTTATTGCAGTTCCAGTTATTAACTTCTGCTATTTGAAATGACTATGCTGTGTGTGTGTGTGTGTGTGTGTGTGTGTTGAGATGGGGGTAAGTTAAAAACTGTGTCTAACATTGCCGCAATTAAACTTTTTCTCTTCCCTTAGGTTACTTTCTCGTTCAGTGTTTCACTTGGGTACCTCCTTTGTCACAGAGTCTCCTATTGCTTCTTAGCTCTTCATAAAGGTTTAAATACTGTAAACTTTGTTTGGCTCAATGTGTCTCAACACTCTTCAATGTCACCGTCAGACAGCCAGATAAAAGTCCCTATTTCTGCCTGATAATAATATTTGCTTTTAACATTGTAGTCAGGACACTATGGCCAGACTGCAATTGGAGGTAGAGAGGAGCCGAGCTAGGACTAGTAATAACTAGGGATTTATATTTTTCCCCAAAATTTGATTTTTTTTGTCCCGGGAACAGAAGCATACTATCCTGGGAATGTGGGGAATTTGACATGTATTGTCAGGAATTTCATAGCCACGACGGCCATGACCTAATAAGTTGTTTTGTCCAAAGAAAGAATGAAAATGAGCCCCCTCAGCACTTATATTTTTCTCTCCATGCGTCTTTCAGTTCTTATTGCGCACATCCAACCTATAAAAATAATACAGTTTAAATAGGTTACTGTTTCGTGAAATGATACACATAAATAACATCCCTGAGTATAGCGCACACACAGGACTGCTGTGTCGGGACACAACTTTTTATTGGCAGACAGAAAGTGGGATAAGTTTTGCTTTCATTTCTGATTTTTTGCACATATGACAGGATGACTACTACAGGCCTACACTCCTTATTGTGATTATAAGTGATCATAAGTGCATGTGAGTGAATATTGGCACGCAAATAAGTTTCAATGTTCTACTCATTGTCTCAATGTGCTGTACGGCCGTCATGCAAAAGCATCAGTTCGGCTGCGAAGGTGATTACCAAGGTTAATCGCCACTGCTCCTGGCAGCTGAAGGGGGGTGTTTTTGAGAATAACAATACCAAGAGCCCTAACAATTATTCTATTCATCATGGCGATATAGGAATGTGCAGAATAGGCACGTTCAACGGCGTATGCTGTGGCCATTTGAGTGTTAAATAGGTTACTAGATGCCTGTTGCTGTTCCTCCCCTCCAAGTTTGTTTCTCAATCCCTTGAGAGTATTCCATGGCATTAAATTGACTAAAGACGTGTGTTGAACTAAGTTGCATATTTGCATTCAATCACATTGTGGGCAGATTTGAACTAGCATGACCCCTTATCAGTACCATGTGCAAATGCAAAAGCCCATAATCAGATTATGTAAATAAGGTATAAGGTATACAGATGACATGTTAGAAAGAGGCATATGTCCTTTAAAGGTCCCATGACATGGTGCTTTTTGGATTCTTTTACATGGACCTTAGTGGTCCACTAATACTGTAACTAAACTCTTTTTCCCAAAATTCAGCCTTGGTGCAGAATTACAGCACCTAGAGCCAGTCCCATTATGAGCTTTCCTTAGTATGTGCCGTTTCTGTGTCTGTAGCTATTTGGGGGGGGGGGGGGGGGAAGAGAGGTGGAGGGCAGGGGTTTGGCCCAACTGCCACTTTGCTCGTTTGAAAGCCATGATGTCTCTCTCTCAGGGGTGGGCCAAATTCTCTGGGTGGGCAAAGCAGAGAAAGGAGATGTAACTTTGCCCATTATGACCTCATAAGGGGCAAGATTCCAGATCAGCCCATCTGAGCTTTCATTGCCAAAGCCACCATAATCAAATCACTTTTGGGCAATGCTCCCATCGATGCTATTAATGCCATCAAAGTGTAAATTTGTGGGGGGGGGTGCCTAATATCTAAAAAAGAGAGATTTTTCCCCCTCAGAAAAATATGAAATACATTCAGGAGGCTCAAAAAATGTAAAACATGTCAAAGGTCTCATGTCTACTTAGATACATTGGGGGGTTTAAGAACACAGCAGCTGCGTGGGAAATAAAGAGATTCATGTAGATTTAAACTTTGGAACTTACAGTATGGCTTTAACAAGGTCTCATTCTCCAAGAGATTCATTGTTGTAGATGTATATGATTCCTAAAACAACGTCCCAAAACAAGTGTGGGGTTTTAAATATGCAGAAATGTTATAACAATCCAGGAAATATTGAATAACATAGTTTACATAAATAAAGACATTTGTAAGGTGTTGCAGACCAAAATGCAGGAAATTGCATTGCATATTTCTTTTATGTGGGATAACCCACGGCCGTTGTTTTGTCGTCCCCCCCCCTCAAATTGGAAACAAAACCTACAGCCTTGAATGACATAGCAATTGCTATGGTACTTGTTGGCGCTTTTGTTGATAGAAACTTGCCGTGCACTTGTAATTCATTTGGTAAGAGATTGTGGATTTAGGAGAAATGTAATATTAAGTGCAGTAGGGCATGCTGTTAATCAGACAAGTCGTGTCTTTAAAAGCAACCAAAACACTGTTTTTGGTGACGGCAAGAACAATCTGGATCATGTCACCGAAGCTTCTCCCAACAAAGGAGCTGATATGTGTGAACTGCTGAGTCACTATGAGTGAATAGGCAGCACCTTAAAAAAATCCAAAATGAGATTAAGTAAAAGCTGCTCTGGGAGAGATAATACATTAGGTTAACATGTGTTGCTTTTGTCCAAGAAGACCTGTAACCCTATGAAGGAAGCGGTGCTGTTCTCCTGGGCAAACAGCCAATCAGAAGTTGGAAGTGAGCGGCAGGGACAGTCTATCTAGCAGCCAGTCCCGGCACCTGGAGGATGTAGCTGCCCCCATAATCAGCTCTTCATGCATCATGGCACACAGTAACATTTTTGTGTCGCACAGCTTTGAAAGTAAATAGAACAAATCCAATGTATTTTTTTTGGAACCGATTAAGGAAATTATATGAAATTGTGAAACATATAATCCACAAAAATGTGTTTCTTTGGAATAGGATTTGTTTAAGTGCTTGATAAAAGCATAGAAATTGACCCGGCTGGGTTTTGTTCAATGTGCTTTTGCCGTGGTCCAAGCAGGCAGGCAGTAAAAGCACAAATCCCAATGAAATCCAGGTGGCCAACAAGTGTGTGTTTCCAAATCCAGGAGACAAGAGGTTGTGGAGAGTCCAGGGAAAGGGAGGGAGGCATGACAGCAGCCTTGGCAGGTCTCTCAGCTGTCCATGCAACACGTTGGATAAGGATGCTGGCAGTGGCTAAGCTGGAGTTTGGATCATTCACAAGAAGCTGTTTCTCAGTGTCTAAAACATCTAAAACACCTCTTCAATAATCACTAAGTAAAAAAAAAAAAAAGAATGGTCTGGACATGCTGTGACTGCTTTTACATGTGCTGCAGTTTGATTATATGTGTACTGTAAGTCAAATCAACCTTATTGTCAATTCTGCAATAAGTGCCAGACATACATACAAGAATTAAAAACACATTAACAAAAAGTATAAAGATGAAACATAACCAAGATGTCCAAATAAAAGTATATGCATTTAAGAAAAAGATATGTAATATATATATATATATATATATATATATATATATATATATACACAATGCAATAAATAAATAATGTTTGATATGCCATTAGTAGTAATTGTTGTTATTGTAGCTGTATGTAGCTACTACCAGTATCTAGTGGTAGTTCCCATTGATTGTGTAATGAGCAGCCGTGCAATGCATTGTGGTAGCGTTGTAGGGGCTTTGGAGAAGCGGTGCTCCTCATTGGCATGAAGGCTCCTTGGCTTTTCTATACCTCCCATTTCAGTCCCAAATTTGGTGGTCAGAGAGACTGATATTCATAAGGGCTAGTAATTCACCCCCTTCCATCTAGTCAGTTGGTCAGAGTTTGTTCAGTTTTTCCCCTCCCTATTGCTGCCAGCTTGGGAGAGGGTTTCTATAAGGTCCCATGACATGGTGCTCTTTGGTTGCTTTGTATATAGACCTTAGTGGTCCCCTAATACTGTATCTGAAGTCTCTTTTATATAGACCTTAGTGGTCCCCTAATACTGTGTCTGAAGTCTCTTTTATATAGACCTTAGTGGTCCCCTAATACTGTATCTAAAGTCTCTTTTATATAGACCTTAGTGGTCCCCTAATACTGTATCTGAAGTCTCTTTCATATAGACCTTAGTGGTCCTCTAATACTCTATCTGAAGTCTTTTTCCCAAAATTCAGCCTTGGTGCAGAATTCCAGCCACTAGAGCCAGTCCTACAATGAGCTTTCCTCAGTGTGTGCCATTTCTGAGTCTGTAGCTTTTGAGGAGGAGAGAAGGGATGGGGCAAGGTGGAGGGTGGGGGTGTGGCCTTGACCAACTGCCACTTTGCTCATTTGAAAGCCATGATGTCTCTCTCTCCTGGGTGGGCCAAATTCTCTGGGCGGGCAAAGCAGAGAAAGGGGAGGTAACCTTGCCCCCTATGACCTCATACGTGTTTTACACCTGTCACCATTTCTAGCCACAGGGTGACCATAGACATTTTTTAAATCTTGCATCCAGGCCTTGTGCTGTGATGTATTGAACTTTTCTTGCATGAAAAAAACTCTTAAAACACGTTGTTGACCAAAGCTCTATTACAGATCTCACCTATGTATTAGAATTTCTACCACACTAATTAAAAAGTAACACGTCACTGGGACTTGAAGTCATCCCTAAGCAACCAAACATGTTTGTATGTCCATTTTTAGCAAACACTGTCGAGCCAGTCGATGATACAACCCCCGGAACCACGCTGATCAAATCGTTTCGAACCAGTGGCAGATCCGAAAACAATCACATGAATCGTTTTTGTCATGTATATTTCTAAGTGATCTTTTGAAAAGGCACTGGTGTATTTAGCTGTTACGGTATTGTTTTGGTTTGCTTTGATATCTTTTTTTAATTCTTCAGAATCCACGACTAGAATAACAAAATGAAGACAATGAAAACACATACGTTGCTATGACATCACACACTCTGGGTTCAGACCGAGAGTGCATTCGAGAGCTTGCTGATTGCAGCTGTTTGTTCCTCCACTATTACACTGCACTTGTTTTCCCAGCATCTCCTCCAACGTTGCTCCGTCACTTTAATTGCCCCTTTTTTCCTCACATTTAGCACCATTTACATGTACTGTTCTATAGTTATAAGAATCAGTCACCAAACATGCTTTTTTTAACCACATAATGGACATATATTCATCCTTTAAACATGTTAGTCCAGTTAAAATAGACACGTTTGTTCATAGATGTGTGCGCCATGTAGGCTTTGATAAGTGGACACTTGATGCATGCAGCGAATTGAGTCACTTCAGCAGCAGAGGGTAAAATTTATAATAGGTACTTAATCAAATATACAAAACACAAATATGCAAAAAGGAAATATACCAATTAATGTTAAAAAAAACCCATAACAATATAATTTGTTGGGGCAAGCACAGATATACAATAATTGGAGATTTACTAGAAAAAATAGAAATATGAACCATGTGTGCTTTACATAATGCTTTGTTCCTTTTTGTGTTCCTCAGGTGGGAGGGAAGGACAATCCTGCTGTCGACCCCATAATCCACGGCCTGAAGGGGGTGGTCCATCACGGTGAGTGGCATCCCCCCCCCACACACACACACACACACACACACCTATCCAACACTGCAATATTACGTTACGATACAACTTTATTGTCAGCTTAAACTGAAATTTATTTTGCGTTCCCAGTCGGCCCCTCCACACACATAAAAAAAAAAAAGATTACACACAATGTTAGACAACAATTACACACACAGTACAAAGAAGACACTTCAACAGCCATGGCAAAGAAACATGTTTCATGATGTCCTTGGATCCAGATCTTTTCTGACAGCCCACTGATTTTGGTTTAGCAACAGGATAGACTGATGTATACGAGTTATTGAGCCTGTTTTGACTAAATGAAGGGACTCTTAATTGCTTGTTAGAAGGCAAAAGTTGGCATTCATAGTTTTTAACATGCATGGAGTCATTACTTTTACCCTTTAATTGTTTCTCCAGCCCACATATTAGTGGATCATTAAGTGCAGTTCTGTCCCTGGTGGCCAGAAGATGGAGGAGATACCGTTTTCAGAGGCATTGCTGTGCTTAAGCTTCTGTCATCAGTGACCAGCCTTCGGTAGATTGGCCTTGTCGACCTGCTGTTACGTGTTCTGTGTTGACATATGGACTAATGTAGCCTACATCATCAGTCTCGGATTTAGTTCCCTGCATTTGCATGGACACACACACAAGGATTGTGTTCACTTTGGCCGTTTTTTTTTAGCAGTTGAAATGGAAAGCCTTAAATCAAAAGGTTTATCCCACTGACTGGTCATTGGAAGAGCTGCCAGCCAATCAGGTTCCAGTGATGTGACGACTCCAGATTAATTCAGTTGAACTAATTAAATACAATGTGCAGTTGCATTTATCTGCAAGCTATTACAGCAGAAGAATATTCCTGTCATGAGCCATGATATATTTAAAAACTAGACCTGAGTCCAGACCCGCTTAACACACACTGATGGGGCATAATATCTGAACTGTAAATTTGCTTTGCTAATTCCCTCACTGTGCTCAGGAGGGATGTAGAATTAGCATTGTAAATTAGTTCTGCTAACAGAGTCCTTATCTATTAGAGCTATGGTGGCATTATAGAGAGAGAGAAAATTCTTTTTTTGTATTGAATGCTACAACCCAAACTCCAAAGGCAAAGGGAGGTAACATAAAGGGTATAGGAAAAAATAAACTAAAATAATTTCTGGTAAGAAATGAACATTAGCATGAATGTAAATTGCCCCAATATACAGTAAATATTGAAATGGAATGGAAAGAGACAAACTGTAAAAGCCTAGGTGGCTGGCAAATGTTCACCGTGCACGTCAGCTAGAGTCTCAAGATATCACAAGACCACACGAAAACCCCATCTTGTCAGGCTTCAAGAAATGCGTTTGAGTTCCGACCCATCAGCGTCCTGTGAGGAGCTGCTGGCAGCGCGGGCGTGGTTGAGGTGTGTGCGCTGGTCAGCTGTTTGTACCAAACAACAACGCCGGCTCCTACAGAGGCGTCTGTGGCTGAGTGCTAGAGCGGTCGCCCGCCAATCGGAAGGTTGGTGGGTTGATGTCGACGTGTCCTTAGGAAAGACAGTTGCCGAGTTGCCCCCAATGCTGCCCCACCAGAGTGTAAATGTGTATGAGTGTTTATCTGATGAGACGGTGGCTCCTTGTACGTCTTGTTCATATATATATATATATATATATATATATATATATATATATATATATATATATACAGTATATATGAACAGTCCATTTACAGAGGTTAGCGTAGGTGCTGCAGTAGCATCAGTTATGTCCTAACTGGAGAATATTTCTTCATCAAAGGAACACGCCGACTTATTGGGACTTTAGCTTATTCACCATATCCGCCACCCCCGAGTTAGACAAGTCCATAAATACCCTTCTCACCTCCGTGCGTATTGTAACTCTGATGCCCCCAGCATTAGCCTAGCCTAGCAAAGATCCTGCAGGTAACTGGTTCCAACTAGCTCCCAAAAAGTGACAACACTAAGATGTTCCTATTTACATGTTGTTATTTGTATAGGGTGTAGAAATAACAGGGTGTAGAAATAACAAGGTCACATTCTAACCCTATACTAACTGGGAACTATATTCTTGTTCCTTTAAAAGAGAAGACAGAATGGTTTCCTCAATAGAAAAGATGTTTACGCTCTACCGACTGGCTACTGCAAGAGTATAACAGACATGTTGTTCATCCAGTCACCTGCCAGGTATTTTTTGAAAGTGCCTCCCTTTCCCAAACTGGTTCCAATGACGGCTTCTCAGATGGTTCTTACCAAGCTTGACGTTGCAGCAGGTTAGGCAAATGTGCCAAATCTAAAATATATGTAGACTCAAAGCACACTCAGAAAGCACAGACCTCCGCTATGGTCAATCCACCCAAATACAGGCTCTTCCTTGGTCCACGCTACACCTTTCCACCAAGTTTCATGAAAAAGCAGTTGTTGTTTTTTTGATTTTACCCCTAATCCTGCCATCAGACAGACAAACCATCTGAACCCAAAACATAACCTTCTTGACCGAGGTAATAATAAAAAGAAAGGAAACTTTCTCTAACTCAAATAAGTCAGGTGTGAAAATGTGACATGACTTACTGTGAATGCCGCACTGGCCGCCTCACATGGAAACAACAACAACTCACGGTAACATTTGAGCAGATTACACAAAATAAATAACTGGACACACACTTTATTTCTAAAAACAGTTTTATTAGTTATTTGACTTAGTTTTCTGTTTGGGTGCACACATTTAATTAACTTTGTCAATTTAGCTAATTTCAGGTTCATTGTCTTTGTTTAAGTTCCATTCTGTGGAATTAATACCTTCCTTTTTGAGTTACCAGTTCCTGCATAGTTGCTGCTGAGGGTCATTGGCTAACAGACAACATGACCTCCAATTGACTCTAAGCTATATAAATAGGGAATGGATAATTGGACCACGCCATGTTTTCCCCATATCTTGGGGGTGGCAGAGTATTCAATTTTTGAGTTGGGTTCTTTTCTTTGCTAGTTATACTTTGTTATGATTATTATTTGATTGATTTATCCTTAGTTCATATTAGCTAGCGTTGGTTTAACAAGGGTTGTAGTTATTCTGTTTTGTCTATATATCTATATATATATATATATATATATGTCTATATAATGTGCTTGTCCACCCCTTGTGTCAGAATGGGCTGATCAGCCACTATATAAGTTCCCCCCCATGTCTCATTCATGTTAGGTCTGTTTAGTTTGTCTAGGTGTGTTTGGTCCAGATTATGTTAAGGTTATGTTACCTGAGGAAAGTTCCGTTCAGTTGACCTCTTTTATGGGCCCAGAACCTTCTGTTTTCTGCAACTTAGTTGTTGTTTTTTGTTTTGTAATAAAATGCTGAATTCTTTTTGAAAACCTACTTAATGACTCCTCCTGCCTGCCAGCTTGGTCCCTCACATTTACCTAACAGAAAAATAATCCGTACCCTAGAGAGGTCCGTTTTGGCCTGTCCCTGTAACTGCAGGCGTATTCTTCTTGCATTAAGTCATGCATGAGACACTATTAACACTTGTACAATCCTGATAGATCATGAAGTACTACAATAATTAAGTCATGCATGAATTTGTGATAATTTATGTAATCTTAACATAATGTTTTACCTATACTATTTCATCAAACTTTTAACAGCAGGGTATTTTGAGCTTTGACTCTAACTACTCTTAAAAAAGCTCTTAGCCTTTTGCATCATTTAGTGCCTCACATTTAATATTCACACAATAAATTAGGACTTCTGGGATGACTGTGCGTTTTTTCCCCCTCACATTAATCTATTTTACATCCACATTTTGTTAGCACTGTATGCCCTCAGTCAAAAAGCAGTTGTCTCCTGCACGCAGCCCTGAAGTGCATCCCTGTCATGATCAAAACATTTATCCTAAAGCAATGTTCTGTCTTGTCCGCCCCAAAGGGGCCCGCTCGCCTTGCAACAACAGAACAGCTTCAGAGTGAATTTTAGAGCTTTAGCATACACAAATAAAACTTTGATAAAACCCCACTTCATGATATTTGCACTTTATCTCCTGCTCAGCTGTCTTGGAAAAAACTAGCCTGCCTCCATAATTCATCTAACACAAAGACCACTCAAGTTCAATCAAGGCCGCGCTCCCATCGCTCCCACAGGGAAGGTGGTTGGCTAATTTGCTCCGTCTCCGCCAGTGTTACTCTGTGGAGCAGCGGGTGGTTAAATCTTTCCCAGCACTCGGTGCTCTTGTGCTCTTGTTGCCGGGCTCGTCTGGCAGACATGCACCGCAGGTCTGACTCCTCTGTCTTTGTACTCCATGCCTTGTTGCATTTTACATGAAACCTCGATGGAACAAATGCCCTCTGACTAGTTTGCCAGTGAGCGGCTCGGCGCCATCCCTGTGAAAATCAGCCTGGTAAAAAGGCTGAGAGTGATTTGCATAGCGGACTCATGAAAGGGTTTTTGGCGGGCGAAGAGAGGAGCCCATTGTCGACCAAGGGTTTGCAGGGACTTTAGAGGCAAATGCAAAAACTGATAATGATGTGGTGGGATGATGGTAAAGACATTAGGTGGCGGCGGAGAGGAGGAGGAGCGCAGTTATAGCCCTCACATGCTCTCATACGTTTCGTTTTAATGTTGGCTGCAGTGAATTATGTGTATTAGCTATACACATCCTTATCACGATTGCATAGATCATCATCATTATAGCAAATAACATTCAAACACACTTGTAATCCTCACACAATAGACTGCTACCAAAGTGTAGTCCTCATCTTTAACTCCACGGGGGGATAATTGGACCGGATAGAACATGGAACACATGTCAATACTGTAAATTCTGTTGTAAAGGCTAACGGTGCTCGGTTATCACAATGACATCATGTTAGAAAGCACAGACAAAACGATTTTCCAGCCTATCTCTGTAGGGGTCCTTTCCATGTTGTCAGACACTTACAATAATAATCAGAGCCCGTCAGTGGCAAAACCAGGACTTTTAGTGGATGGACATTGACGATGCGCATTTGCCCCACTGGATCACATTGCAGCCCGTTTCACGGCTGCTTGTCACAACGTTCTCGCTTAAAACTGGACAAATTTTACATAATTTGTTCACATTAGGCATTTAGAGTAGAGTCCAGGTTGAAAGAAACAGAATTACCCTTTAACACCAGGTAGTGTTTCACTGCACTCCAGGTTTAAAAATATCAACGGTGTTTCTTTTCTTGTCCTGCTGTGCTCTGCTGCTCCGTAACCACACCCACCATTATAATCATAATATATATATGAGCTCTGCAGTCAACATCCACAAATAGTTTAAGGTTTAGCTACATAATAAACCAAATAAACCTATTATGTGTAACCATAAAATGCAATGTATATATATTTGTATATACAGTGTATATATCTACAGTATATATATATATATATATATATATATATATGTATATATATAAATATCAGCCTACTTTGCATCATTCACAATACCATTGGCATTGTAAGCATCGCCTGCTATCACCATCTTGAACATCTAAAGCATTTGTTTCATGGCAATCCACCCATCGGATTATTGTGCTAAATTCCATAAGCAGAGGGAAGCTGATCGAATGTCCAAATGCAGAGGGCTCTTACTCTGATCAACATTAATATCAATACTAAATTTCTTTCCTACAACCTGGAAAGTAGTCGTTAGGACTTGAGATATATATATATATATATATATTATACTAATATATATATATATATATATATATATAAACGAAATACTAGAGTGAAATAAAGTTAGTTGATATTGTTCCTGATGGAGGAGGATGAGGATTCTGTTCAGTGTGAGGGCACATGAGAATTATTCTCGCGAGACAGACGGTTTTCTTACCTCTTTCAAAGTTATTCTCACATTGACATACAGTCATGCACAGCACAGCTGGATGCAAGGCATTTCAAGATGCAGTGCACCAGGCCGTCTGAAGGAAAAGTGTGCTGTCCAAAATCAAAACCTGTAAATAAATGATAACTCTTAAAGCCTTATTTTATCTATTTTATTTTATTACTTATTGGGAGGCAGCCTCGCTTCTGCAGGAACGCCCTGATCACATCTCAGTTTCACCACACAGAGTTTATCTTGTGGGTCTGGGGATTGAACCAACAATCTCCCAGTTACAAGCTCTCGTCTCTACCCTCTTTTCCACCACTGCCTACTTCCTACCACTCCAAAATAGTAAAAAAATATTGGCATAACTAGCTGGTATTGTGCCCAACCTGCTCAAGTATCCGCTAAAATCAAGATACAGGCTGTGAATAAAATCCACAAAAAAATGTGAGAAAGAAAAGGAGGACAGATACATAGCTGTGTCTGCCCCAAATTTCTGGAAATCCTATTGAGCAGAGGATGAAAAAGAAGCTTACCGTGCGCGCACTGTGGAGTGGAGCCACATCAGATCTGATGTGAAAGAGAGCGCTTTGGGATTAAACCCCCATCAGCAAAGGAATGGTAGACATACTTGTACAGTGGTAGGCCTACAGACGGAGAGAAAAAAGACAGAAACACTGAATTTCTCTTCTTCAAATTCCTATAGAAGTGCAACAGAGTCGAAATGGTGCCTCAAATCAGGGGGAACTGTCTAGGGATGCAGGCTTGGAACCAGAAGTGCAGAGACTAGGAGGCAGTGGAAGATTTAGAAGATGTATTAAAGAAGCAGGCAAAAAGCAGTAGAGGCAGGCCATAGGAGATCCCAAAACACAGATAACACTGAAGACTAGGGAATCAAAAAACACAAGGAACGGATAGATGTAGGGAGTAACTGTGGAACAGGCTGCGGAACAGGTGAAACACATCAGAGCGGGCCGACAATCCTAAAAACTGTGAAACACACAAGGCAGGAAGTAAATCAAGTCACTGCCTCCTCGAGTCCTCCACTTGCCTCCCTTCCACACGAGGAATTCTTGGGAGGAGAGAGGAACCGAGGAAATGTGTTTTAGAGGGATGTGACGTCCTTTTCTCTGAAGCGTCACATGAATTTGTCAGCTGTTTGGGCGGAGTTAGCGTCTCCTTCAGCTGCTGGAGGGCTGCTCTGATGTATCCTTGCTCGTGATCCCTCCTCCATGCTCGCTGCTGGGTCCTCGGGGCAGAAGTAAGAGCTTTAAGACATCCTTCAACGAGGAGGGACAGCAACAACTTCCGCTTCAGCCGAGGGCCGAGGAGCAATCAAATAAGCGACATGAGAAGCACCGAGACACTACAAAGTAAAACAGGAAATTAAGAATGAAACATACACAAGGATGAAACTAGGTACTAGAACCTGGAACTGGATCATACCAACACAGGATTTCAACACAGGGGTGGGTCAGGCAAGTAGACAATTAAAAGCTAAAAACCGCCAAAACTAATAAATGTATTAAACCACAAAGGTACAGAATATCATTTATATGATTCACCTTGACATTTGACAAAGCCACAAGATATATATCGGTGGCAAACAATGTATTACTTAAAATCCGCTACAGTGACGGCTGCCCCGTCACAAGAACTCAGTAACAACGAGAAAGTGTGTGAGTGATAATGTGTTAGAGCAAATAACAGGGAAACAGTAACACACAGAGAATTAATTGACAAAATAAAACCCCACCTGAAAACCGCAACCGTGACAGAAGCCGCCATAGGATTTGTAAAGCCTTTACAATGCATTTCCAATCAGGGTCACAGAGTGCTAAGACATTGGAGAATTTGTGCAGTGAGCGAGATATCGAATTAATGGCCTTGTAATGTAATGTAATGGCTTCGTTTCAGCGCTGTGACATGAGAGCAGCCCGAGTGCGTAGATAACCAGAGGAAACGACACAATGCTGACACAGAGAAGTGTGAAAATATACAGCTATATACCTTAGCAATGGAAGCCTAACTCTCTGTCTCTGCATGCCCTGTCCTCTACTGGACCAACCTGATCTCACAGAATTCCATTCTCTCAAACTCAAAATCTGTGGCAGTTTCACAAAATCACAAAAAAAATCTGTTATTCTGCGATGCTTGCACATGTCCGTCTTCTACAGTTTATTGGACTTAGTGTCAGACACTTTACAGAACAACAGACATGCAGTTTCCTACTCAAGCGCTATTTTCACAGGGCTAGTATTGCCTGGTGACCTCTAGTCTATGCTATTTGTAATACATATAGAGGATGTCTGTGATCTTAGAGAGTGACACACACACACACAGAGAGAGAGACACTGAGAGTGTCTGGTCAATGGCCAGGCGCCTATCTCTGCTTTGAGTGTGCAAGGTGTTTTCACTGTAAACTCTCTGGAAGCAAGCATAACTTGTTAAATGAGTACTTTAAGTTTCTCTTGAAGCACACAAAGAATACACAACAAGTGTATGAAATGGCTGGTGTCAAAAACAATATTAGCCCCTGGGGACAGACACAGTTTAGATGCTGAAGCTAGTGCGTTGGCAGTAGAAAAAATCTAAATCTGAGGGAAAAGGTACTCAAAACAAGTGATATTATCTGTCCATGAAGCTAGAATATTACACTTGACAAGCTTGCTTGATTTAAGATTATAGTGTAAAGTTGAACACTTACAATAAGAAATTCACTCTTAAAACAAGACTAACACTTCTAAAGTTTTTTTTTTTTTTATATTGGTAAGAACCAAATCATTTGCAGTGTAACACCATGCGTGTGTATTTCAGGCCTGTTTGTACACTGCAAATTTGCAAGAATACCCAGATAAAAAAACTTAGATTTAGAAGTGTTAGATAATCCATCTTGTTTTAAGAATTTCTTAGTGTAAGTGTTCAACTTTCCACTATAATCTTAAATCAAGCAAGCTTGTCAAGTGAAATGATCTTGCTGTATGGACAAATAATTTCACTTTCACTTTTCCCTCAGATTTAAGGTTTTTATCTTGTTTTTAGACACCCCTTTTTTGGAGTGTAGTGTGTAATAACAGAGTGTAAATTGTAATGTCCCCACTGGGGATCAATAAAGAGTATGGATTTGAAATGCCTCGATATCTGGACTAGCCTTCTCCACACATCCTGAGATAACTAGTTTGTATTTTAAAATCTTCTCATATACTTGCATGCAATGAATGCAATGGCTAATGCTCTAATGCCAAGAGTATCATTAAGCCCCTTAAATGAATTCAACTATCTACATAAGAGACGGGGGACGGGGGATCATGTCCCACATGTGGCAGTTCCTTTCCGCTTTCTTCTTCTCCTAACCACAAGCGTCCCGTTGTTGTTGTTGTTGTTGTTGTTGTTGTTGTTGTTGTTGGTCTGTCCCGTTGTTGTACTGGCATGTGGCGTTTCATTTCCCTGTAGTTGTGTCCCCCAGAGACCGCGGATCGTCTTCCTGCGGCCGTTGCTGTCACTGTTTACCACACATGGCGTTTCATTTCCGCGTCCCCCAGAGACCGTGGATTGTGTCCCAGCGGAAAATTGTGTCCCTGTTGACGAATCAATAGATCAAAATAACATGACCATTTCACAAACTGCCGTGAGACACATGAGACACATGAGGCAGTCAGAGTGTCATGTCACTCTTATGTAGATCTCTTTAAGTAAAGAGTAACCCAATATTGTCCAAAAAACACAAACAAAATGAAATCCTAATACACCCACCCAGTGTATTCCCCAACGTTTTCCATCTGTTGATAAGACTGGAATGAAAGTCAATAGCTCAGTGTTTGGCAGTAAAAATCCGCTTATCACTGCAAAATACTAAGTTCTCATCCAGACATAAAATGCCACCTCATCTCATGTGCAAATGAAGCAATATAACTGCAGTGCAGATAAATAAGTCTCTGGTTCTTTTATTCATTAAACAGTTCTTGAACTCTTTAGAACTGATTCAGAACTGAAATATCTCAGCTTTTTATTTAAAAAAATATCGTGTCAATGTCTCTCCATAAAGCAGCGCTGTTCTGGAGTTCAGAAAACAATGAAAAAGCAGGTATGACACTAATGTATTTACACTCTTTTATTATAGATGCTTAATGGTTGTGTGCCCATGGTAACCCAGAGGCAAACAAACACCTAATTCATTCTGACACCAGCGCTTATTTTAGGTTGCTAACAGTGTCTGTCTGATATGGACTATTAATCATTATCAGCCATGCATGAAAGTGTAATGCCCTCCCAAAAGGGTCAGATAGAAGGAGAAAAAATTTTCAATTTCCACAATATTTGTATTTAGTAAATAAGAGTGCAGGCGTGACTTGATTACTGATCATTCATGTGGAATGGATATTGTACATATGCATTAGATGCTTATAATTTATTGGCCCATGTTCCTTTTTTCCCTTATGATGATGATCACCAACAACAGCCCGTCATTCTCATCTTGTCAGGGTTGGGGAGAGAACTCACGCAGACGGAAGTTGGTGCAAAAGAATCTTGTTAATTTGAGATGGTGAGGGCGAGGTAGTGGGAGGGCTGGGTCTGAGATGCAGATGATTCTGAAGGTGGGGTCTTTCTAGGACACGGAGCAGACAGGTTAGTACAACGACTAGACTGGGCATCAATAAGAAAGGCTGGTGAAATTGCATACTGGTGGTAATCAACAGTCTGGCAGGGAGAGGAAAGTCAGACTGGTCTTTAAAGGCAGATGAAGAAGCTGGATGAATAGCAGGTGCGCTGATTGAAATTGGTGTGCCAGGTGTGGGGAGAATCAACTGGAGGGAGGGGGTGTGTCCACACCCTGTGACAAGGAACAGGAACACAGACAGAAAACCAAAACACACCAATCACACGGCCAATCACATCTCCTCTCTAAGCGTAGCTCCCATGGCGCCATTTTAATG
>NC_045736.1:4516823-4517240 GCF_008692095.1 Etheostoma spectabile | reverse complement strand
CCATCACCTGCAGTTAGCATCCCATTGACTGCCATTCCTTTTGGCGCCACTTTGACAGTGAATACCTTTACATCTGCAGCGTTACAAGACTCTATTTCTTTGTTTTTTATTTCTAAAGAAACACGACAATGTATAAAAGGCTCCATTACCTTAGCTCACGTTATGGCTCCGTAGCAGATATTTTTGTAAAAATAGGCTAGCTATTGTGTCATAACCACACGACTTACTGTCACATAGTCGACAAATCACCGTATTGCCAGGAGAAGCACACAGATTGTTTCGACTTCCATGAGCTGTTTAGCTTTAATTACTAATGTTAACTAGCATGTTGGTTAACATTAATTAGCCTGTGCCTATGTTATCTCCTAACAATTACCTACGCTCTCCGGCTCTGCTGATTAGGAATGATTGAGATTT
>NC_045736.1:4516685-4516813 GCF_008692095.1 Etheostoma spectabile | reverse complement strand
AGCTACCAGAAGACTTACAACTTTCAGCCACGTCACAACTATGTCGTCAAGCTCAGTTGGAGGCTGCGTGGTAACGCCTAGCCATCACCGGAAATGTGCTTCTATTTTCCTTCACTGGTCTCCGTCCA
>NC_045736.1:4500521-4516675 GCF_008692095.1 Etheostoma spectabile | reverse complement strand
ATCTGTTGGTCCACTTCTTTAACTGTCTATGGGCGTAAGTCACGGCAGGCGCAGGCGTGACACATCTTTCCTTCAGAAGCAGAAGTTAGTCAAAAAAACTTGTATTGGGAAGAAGAAACCAGCAATGAGGAGATGAGGTTCTAGCAGCGCAGGAAGGTAGTGGCCCGTTAATCCTGAGACAAGTCAATTGTTTCACCAGACAGAAAAGATGATTCTGTAAATTGTTTTCAATCACAATGTCTTGTTACTGTATATAATTACTGTAAATGCAAAGGTTAGGGCAAGTTTGGGATCACAGAGATCTAGAGTTTACAGTATGGGGTCAGCTTTATAATAGTCTGGCTAGTCTACACAGTGTTCTGTGATGGGAGAAAAACTTGTTTTGGTTTATTGGCATTTCTTTAAACCAATCACAATCGTCTTGGGCGAATACTGGTGCCTCTGCAAAATAGCCTCGGGCAGGGACTTGTTTTGGTGGAACATGTGTATATACACAAGTTAGTTGTGCAACAGAAAACTCAGATTGGACAGGTAGTCTAGCTAGCTAGATCTGAGGAGCAGTTAACCATAGTCCTCCGAAATCCACCAATATTCAGAACGTCAACGCAAAGAAAAAGGAAAGAGCCGGTGATCCGGTTGTTAAGATTGCAATCCGGCAAATTGCCAATAGCACGGGAGCAATCCCGCAAGAGGAACGTCGTGGATATAAACTATCCTGACACCTTCATTGTTTCCTGTGATCAAGCCCACCACAGCTGGGTTGTCAGCAAACCTGATGATGGTGTTACAAATAGCTACACAGTTCTTTGTGTACAGGGAGTACAACAGGAGGCTCAGAACACAATCCTGAAGTGCTTAGGCAGTAAAATCTGATCAAAAGTGTCAGTTCTCTGACCAAAATCAACTCTCTCAACTCACTTGGCTCAGGAATCAAATAATCTGCTCAAGGCTAAAGCTGAATTCATAATCCACCGTGCAAGAGTCACTTATTACATTCAGTGGGAAAGTTCAAGTAGACCATTCTAGCTGCTATGTTAAAACAAAATGAATCACTTTTCACCATTAATTCAATCCAAACTCAATCAAGACCTGCTACTCAAGTTTTTATTTTTTCCATTTGGATTGTTTACACTCATCAAATATTTTAAGTCAGAGCTCAAATTTTAGCTTCAGTAAATAATGATGACGCAAAATACAGAAGTACTGCTTGCTCTCTTTGAACATAAAGATGCTTTGAATATGATGCAAAGAGCAAAATCACCAGGCCTCGATGGCCTGCATCTGGAACTGTTCCTAGAATTATGGGATGTTATCGGGCCATTGCTCTTAGATTCTATTCATTATGCCTTAGACACGGGATCCTTTCATCATGACCAAAATACATCACTAATGTCAGTAACAGAATTTACCAACGTTTTAGTCAGAAGACCTAAGACATTTGTGGGCAAGCTAATTAATCATGACCAAACAGGATTTTTTTAAAGGGAGAGACATGTGTTAATACATTTATTGTTCTCCTCTGAGCCTCCAATAGAAGATAAGAATAGAATAGATGCAATAGAAGAATGCTTAAAGGTCCCATGCCATGGTGCTCTTTGGGTACGTTTACATAGACTTTAGTGGTCCCCTAATACTGTATCTGAAGTCTCTTTTATATAGACCTTAGTAGTCCCCTAATACTGTATCTGAAGTCTCTTTTATATAGACCTTAGTGGTCCCCTAATACTGTATCTGAAGTCTCTTTTATATAGACCTTAGTGGTCCCCTAATACTGTATCTGAAGTCTATTTTATATAGACCTTAGTGGTCCCCTAATACTGTATCTGAAGTCTATTTTATATAGACCTTAGTGGTCCCCTAATACTGTATCTGAAGTCTCTTTTATATAGACCTTAGTGGTCCCCTAATACTGTATCTGAAGTCTCTTTTATATAGACCTTAGTGGTCCCCTAATACTGTATCTGAAGTCTCTTTTATATAGACCTTAGTGGTCCCCTTATACTGTATCTGAAGTCACATTTCGTTGCACAGATATGTGTCACTTATAAAATGTAGATAGAATGTACCAGTGGTACGTATAGTTTGTGTTAAATACTGTTTCTCTATGTCCATGGTACATTGTGTACGATTTTTATGTGACAAATTCACTAAAACGTTTATCACAAAGAAAAGCGTTCTGCTCTTCTCTAGCTGTCTGCCAATTCAATCTCCCTCCTTTGTATTACAGGAGCATTGGAAACACGTCCAGTCATTTGTAAACGGCCATGTCCTTCTAAAGGAAGAACACAATGTTATCAAAAACATGCATTATGTAATTTTCACATTCTGGCTCGTAGTTTGGGGAAATAATGGGTTGTATTTCTTCAGTAAAAGGATTATAGTAAAGAGTGTTGTTGGGAGTTTTTGTTGAGGAAAGACATTATTTTTATGTTTCGGAATTCAAAAAAGGGTTCATTTTCCAGAACATTTCTCAGGGAATAAACAAACACTGATCATTATTGATGAGATGTTATTGCAGTGGGGCCGATGCTGCTCACAGGAGGAACATTTTACAAGATCGTACTGAAAAACTTGAAAAGCATCCCACCCAACAGATACGGTTTTACTCTGTTTTTGTTCCCTTCATTTATTTGAAATATGATCTAAAACTGTCTTAATATCCCCAAACTCCCTATGTCTCTTCCTGCTTGAAACCCCACAAAGATGACCCTTTGAATTTACTTTTACCACAGATGAACATTGGCATGGCTAATTAAAGTTTGATCTAATCCAGTAAATCTCTTAGCAAAGGTGAGGCCCCATTACACTCCAGTCGTGTGAATATTCCGTCAGGATTTAAAATAAAGAAACAGCTTACAAACAAAATGTGTGAAGCAGGAAGGTCAACGAAATCCAAACAAAAACCCATACACTAGGAAAAACTAGAATAACCAAACAACTGTAGAAATAAACTACACAGGGAAAGACCTAGGGCTAGACGCTGGAAGAGACACACGTGATGACAACGGTCAGACAACAGACAAAGACATCACGGAAACTTTATACACAAGGTAAAAAGGGCAGTAACGAAGGACCGGTGGACCACATCAGGGCGGAGCAGACAATCACAAAGGCAGGAAGTCAAACAAGACATGACGCTGGAGAAACAGAGATTACAAAGTAAGACAGGAAATTGAAGTATGAAAACACAGGATGGAACAAGGAAAACAAAAGACAGAATGGACACTATATACATATATATAGCTCTTTTCTAGTCTCAAAAGAGCTACTACTACTACTCAAAGAGCTTTACAGGAACCATTCACACACACATTTCTACACTGTGCCCGAGCATGCCATACAAGGTGCCACCTGCTCATCAGGTAAACTCCCGCACACGTTTACACTCCGATGGCACAGCATTGGGGCATCTTAGGGTTCAGTGTCTTGCCCAAAGACACTTTGATATGGGACTGCAGGGCCAGGAATCAAACCACAAACTTTCAAATTGGCAGGCAACCACTCTACCACAGATCTACAGCCGCCCCAGACCACCGAAAGAACACGATTATAACA
This sequence comes from Etheostoma spectabile, assembly GCF_008692095.1. Classification (NCBI taxonomy): domain Eukaryota; kingdom Metazoa; phylum Chordata; class Actinopteri; order Perciformes; family Percidae; genus Etheostoma; species Etheostoma spectabile. The sequence continues at coordinate 4,513,120 of NC_045736.1, read as the reverse complement.
TAACCGTGAACAAATAACAGGGAAACTCTAACAAAGGGGATGAATTGACAAAATAAAACAGCAAAAAACTAGGACATTTTCACTTCATCTCCCGTGTTTTTCACTACCATGAAAATAGTGACTTCATGTCATATAGCAACTGTTTAGAGACCAGTTGTTGCTGTGGGTTTCGATGTATAGTCATTAGGGAGACGGTCCTCACCAGAAAATCACCGCGGTGGTCATTTCTTTGAATGTTGAAAATGATGTTCAAGTTCAAGTTCAGTTACTTGATTGTCCCCAATTGGGCAATTTTTGTGCAGCACAAAGCACAGTACAAATCACACATAATCACACACATAATACAGAGATTGCCTACCTTGCAATACAATACAAAACAGTAAAAAAAATCAATAAATAGTAAGTCAATAAATTATTAATGGTTCTTACTGATGTGGTCTGCCTACATTTATTTGATTTAACCATAACCATGACCAGTTACTAACCTTAACCAAATAGAAAATGTGACAGTTCACTTTTAAACCCACTGACATCTGGCTTTTGTGGTAAAATCACAATCAGCATTCATTCTGTGGACAAATTATTATGACGTACATTGCTAAGGCATACTTGTCTACTACCCATGGGAAAGGACTCTGTCACCTATTCTTTCTAAATCCTGTATTTTCACACCAACTTTGGCGGAAAAGGGCTATTGGAAACAGTACTTTGTCAACTAAAAGGTCTACCTACCAGCTTGTTCCAGAGTTTTCAATTACATCTTGTGGTCTCAATCAGAAAATCTGGTCAGGTAGTTTAGTTACCATTAGGAAACCTAAGTATGGAACTTGAGCTATCACAAAAACAACTTTAACACTTGACCTGGGTACGTTTAGAGGAAGCTGGTGATTATGGTTTCCAGAAACATTGAATGGTTGCACAATGTGGTCCCCAGTGTCAAAGTCACATGTGGGTAAAAGCTCCAGAAAAAGCTAGCACCTGGACCTTGAGTTAATGCAGGACAGCATTCACATTGACAACAAGTCAATGTGAATGCTGTCCTGCTGATATGGCTGCTAGATCAGAAAAGTCTCATATGGGTCATTTGGTTCCCTGTTTTGTCATTTAGATTGGAGGACTTGTTGCACTGCGGTCAAACCAAAAGTGGCATTGGTTAACCCAAACTGCAATGATCTTTTGTATCTTTTGTTTTACAGTTCGCCAGATGACTGTAACAAGCTGGACCAAGACAGTACAGTCATATCCCAAATATAGATCAATATCTGCATTAATTATCAGTCACAAGGTCCTTGAGTGCCTCACATATGTGACTGTGCGCTAAATGTGAATGCTATCCCCATGACGTGCAATAAAATATAAAGACTTGAGTGACTGAGAAAGCCAATAGACGATTAGATGACTGGACAGTTTTTTTGGTGCATCGCAGAAGGCTCGGAGCTTAAAGTACAAGCTGTGTGATTGCAGCCTCGCTGCTCCAATTAATGTTTCTGCGCCCTACTCTCCCGCCACCGCTGGTGCCTCTACCAATGGTGCCAGCAGGAGAAAAAAGGACCCACAAAAGGCCATCACTGCACGCGCTGCCACGCCATGTTAAATCTTCATCTTTTTCTCTTTTTTGGGCACTGCATGCGTGAATGTGGCACCGAGCATATACAAGAGCGAGAAAGTATGTTTGAATGTCAAAGTAGTGTTTGGTTCTTGAGAGTACTAATTCAGATATGAAAGCCTGTCCTGTTATTCTCCATTCCCCAAGTACACACAACCGACCCCCACTGCATTGCTATCAACACCCCCTCTCTTGGATCCCTTCTTCCCTGGCTCGCTGTGTCGCGCGGATTCGACGAAGCTGAAAATACATCTCTGAGTTCGGCGTCGGGGAAGTAGCGGGAGACAAGGCTTGTCAGCAGGAGGGTGGAGAAAAAATGGAGGGAGGGGGAGTCAGAGGAAGGGGTGGATGTAGGGGGGGGGCAGCGGTTCTATCTGTTGTTGATGAAGACCCCTCTGCCTGTCGCCGTTCTGTCAAGTGACCCGCCCCGCTGCACGCATCACCCCGCGGCCCAGACACTCGTACACACTTCCTCACCCTTTACTTCCATTCCTGTCACCGTCCTTCCTCATATGTTTTCATCGGAACAGTGGATCGAATGACTTCTCCCCCTTCCCCCTCCCTCAGCTCTTATTACAATTTCTCTCCCTTTGTTGCCAGATTCTTTTTTTCAACCCCTTCCTCCCACACCTTTCCTTGTGCTTCATAATTTACTTCCTCCTCGTTCTTCACCCTGACGACAACTCCACCCTCCTCCTGTCATACGCTCTCCTTCCTCTCCTCTTCTACAAAGCTATTTTGAGTTAATGAAAATGATGAGAGTACTTTATACTAATTTTATATCATTGAACTTGCACTACCTCTACTCTGCCAAATGCCAATAGCTGATATCCAATCCTAAATATGACAATCTAGCTATCTTTCTGGATTTACCCTGCAGAGATCTGAGGAGCAGTTAAAGGAGAATTACGGCCAAATTTTTATGTAATGTAATATGAATACCTAAACCGGTGCAGGCAACACTGAGTAGCTGCAGCTACGTTTACAAGCTTTTACTGAGCTATAACGGCAGTTAACCGGGCAAGTTTTAGAGTGCTTTTGTGCCTCTTAACAGACACACAATGCAATTAGTATGTCTGTACAACATGAACAGGGCCCTTACCCCCACTTATCAATAGCAGCTAACAGCTAGCAGCTAACAGCTAGCTAGCTCTAGCAGCTAACCAGGTAAACAAGCTAACCACCAGCAAAGACAAGACAGAGTAGGTGAATTAAAGTGTTGTCTGACATTTTAATTGCATTTTGTGTCTGATAAGAGGCCCAAAGGCACTCTAAAACTTGCCCCGTTAACTGTTGTTTTAGCTCAGCGGAAGCTTGTACACGTAGCTGCAGCTGCTCCGTGTTGCCTGCAACGATTCAGGTCGGGGTTTTTTTTATTCAAAAGTACTTGCATATTTATAGTGATCAAGATCAACATAAAAATTGGCCAGAATTCTACTTTAACCATAGTCCTAAGAAATCCACAGGAAGTTAGAATTACAGCACAAAAAAAGCAGAAGGTAACAGATATCTGGCCAAATATAGGGACATCCGGTGGAATTTCAGGTGGCACCGGAGCAATCCCGGAAGTGGAACGTTGTAAATATAGACTTGTCATGAATATGCTGTAGCAGCCTCTCGAGTTGCTTTTTATTACCAGAGTGTATGCTATTTTTGTCATTGTAACCATTTTTAATTGTTCTTTGATTTGAATTGCTTTTTTTAATTTAAGAGGTTAGTCAGCTACTGCTAAGGACATAGATGGCAAGTCATTGCAAAAAGCATAGCAAGGCAACAATAATGATTCAAGACACTTAACCGTCATTTTATGAACATATTAAAGTTCTGTTGAAATGAGGTAGCAACACATGGTAATGTTCTTCATGAGCTTAAATATAAGACCCAAACCCAGTGTGTACCAACATAGTTAAGACCAATTCCAACTAAAACCAGTTGGTGCCAAATTAGAGAACTCAATTCAAGACAAACTTGTGATCAGAGATGGGAAGTAACGGAGTACAAATACTTCGTTTCTGTACTCAAGTAGATTTTTCTGATATTTTTACTTTACTTTACTACTTATTTTTGTGCGGACTTTTTACTTCTAATCCTTACATTTTAACACAAATATCGGTACTTCTACTCCTTACATTTTACAAATTGGCTCGTTACTTTAGTTTGTACAAGTGGTCGTCTTATCGGAGAATAGCGCGGACAGCGCCACACCCCGAGCGGGTGCGCGGCGCACACGGAGAAAAAAGTGAGAGAAAGAAAAAGAGACAAGCGTCGGAGGATAACCAGCTGAGATTGTGTTGTGAGTCTTTGAGAACTGTAAGTTGTATAACTCATGTTGTCAGTTCACTTAAGCCTGTTACTGGACTATAGTTCTTGCACATTTAAAGTAAGTTAGTAGTGGTTTGGTGTGTTCTTCACCTGTTAGCTCGTGGTTTTGGTGTGGTCTTCACATGTTAGCTGGGTTACACGTTGGTCTTCATGAAGCATCAACACTTTCACCAGCTCTATTCGATGAGTTTTTTTTTTTTTTTATTTTTTTTTACCAAACTTCAGATCTGTAATTAATTGACAAGTGGATGGAACCTTAGCTAGAGAGAAGTTGTCTCCGTCGTTTTACAGATACACTGGGGCCAAGTTGGACACCAGAATAGCTTTCCAGTCCTATCGAGTCCTCAACTTTCACATCATTTCACTGGAGTTTTTGTATTATTGTTTATGTCATCAATACCATATTCAATCTAAATGGATGGGAATATATCTACTGTACGTTGCATTTGACGCACGACTAAGATAATCAACAGATTCAGAATATTCACAGTAAATCATTGAGGCTTGATGGCGCTAACGTTAGACATGGTAGTATGGATGGCGCTAACGTTAGCACATAGTAGTATGGATGGCGCTAACGTTGCACATAGTAGTATGGATGGCAACATGATTGAAAATGAAGAAAAAAGGCAGACAAGCAGCAATACATTCCCATCATCTCGACCTTATCTGAAAGAGATGTAAACAGTAGGCATCAAGAAAGACTCCTGGCCAATGTGTGGGGAACTTCCTCATTAATGTCAGTTTGTTTATTCATATTTAATCCTTTATTTTCTTTCCAGAAGCAATATTGAGCACGCACTACATGTAGATTATTTACATGTTAGGGGGAGATTAAAAATAGAAACTGGATCTGTGAATCTTACATAAACTGAATTCATATCTTGCTAATGAGTCAGAATCTTATTAACCTGGAGTCCCAGGTCTGTCTAAAATAATATATATGTTATGTTTTAGGCCTATTGGCAGACATCCATTTAAAATGTAGCCATGCCATATAAAGACGTACCCTCCATGTCCACTGAAGTTCCTCAGCGTCTCTCTAGTAACATTTGTGTGCTCCAGGTAGCTTTGCAAAAAATATTGTGTCATTCTAAGGCTACTTTTACTTTTATACTTTAAGTAAATTTCCAAGCCTGTACTTTGTTACTTTTACTTGAGTAAAGAAGTTTAATCAGTACTTTGACTTTTACCAGAGTATTTTTTAACACAAGTATCTGTACTTCTACTTAAGTACGGAAAGTGAGTACTTTTCCCATCTCTGCTTGTGATTGATGAACAAATCAATAAAGTTGACTTGGCTTAATCTAAAACTCCATTTTTGTTTTATTTCATTTAGTACTTATTGTTAACCGGCTAGGCTAATTCAACATAATGTCTACAGTTACTATTTCCACTGGCCCTTTAGTATCTATTTGTAGCATGTGGTACCCACAAATGCAGATGATTGGCTTACTCAGATAACTCAGTAACATTGGAATATACCTAAAAACGTAATACAAAAAAGCTTGGTTCATCATCTTGCTTACTCAACCTAAAGACTCTAAAGGTGTAATGTAAAAAGGAAACTTCTTGCTCAAAGCCCTGTTTTATCATTTCATGAAAAGCCTTATTTCCTTCCTCTCCACATATCTCTTCATTTCAGCGATGATTTTTGTTGGGAAAGCTCACATTGTTAGACAGTGAAAACATGTACTGTGTCAACATTTGGGCTTGGAGATGTGATGTTATAGCATTGATTGAATTGTGTATGCAATCCAACACCAAGAGAGGCATAATTATAGATGTTCAGGGCAATTATGTCTGTCAATAGGCTGACATTGAACAAAGCAGGCACAATGCAAATAAAATCAATAGCATAAACGTGAACGGCTGTGAAACAGTAGCACTTGGATCGGCTCCAGAAAGCCTCTGTAGCTCTCTGTAGTTTGCAGTGAAATAAAGAGTGTTGTGTAGATCATGCTGTTATATTGATCCATCCTGACCTCTCTCATTCAGAAAAAGAGACTGTCCTGGAGCCATTCGTGCTAAAGGACCTGCTGCCATCCACGCTGGGAAGTTATTATCGCTACACCGGCTCTCTGACCACCCCCCCCTGCAGTAAGGTAGTGGAGTGGATCATCTTCAGCAGACCTATCTATGTCTCCTACAAACAGGTGAGAACACAAAAGCAGCTTGAGAATATTGCACTTGCTGTGTTTCATTTGGTTAATGTAGATATTACATATATGGATTCCCAGGGCTATCCAATTCCTGTATAGCCAAAGCCAGAGGTGTGTCCAGTTTCTCGGCATGAAGTCAGCCCCAGCTAGAGATTGACCTCCGCCAGGGCTGCGCTTTGTCACCAATCCTGTCTGGGATGTTCATAGACAGGATATGGAGACATAGTCGTGGTGGGGAGGGGCTGCAGTTGGTAGGCTGGGGATCTCATCACTGCTTTTTGCCGATGATGTGGTCCTGATAAAAGTCAAATAGTTAGATTACCTTGGGGTCTTGTTGGCAAGCGACGGGACAATGGAGCGGGAGATTGGCCAAAGACTCGGAGCTTCAGGGGCAGTATTGCATTCGCATTACCGCACCATTGTGACAAAAAGAGAGCTGAGCTGGAAGTCATAGTTTTTTGATCCATTGGTTAATTTTCTTTCCTACCCTCACCTATGGTCATGAAGGTTAGGTCATAACCCAAAGAACTAGATCCTTGATACAAGAGGTTGACGCCTCAGGAGGGTGGCTGGCGTCACCCTTCGAGATAGGGTGAGGAGCTCCGTCATCCGTGCAGAACTCTGACTCGCCCCGGTGCTTCTTTGCATTGAAAGGAACCAGCTGAGGAAGTACCGCATCTGGATGTCCCCTGGGTGATTGCCATGGGTGATTGGGCATAGCTTAAGTTGAAGCTGGTCAAGGATGCAGCAACCACCACAGCTGACTGTGACTGGCTGAGACACATGTCAATATAGCATAGGCATACAACTTCACTGGGACTTGAAAAAATGTGTGCAGAATTCTTAGATGAATTATAAAACTTCACAATGTGCTAAGCAGCATCTCTAACAGACACTTTGATTTGATTTCTTTAGTTGTATCAAGAATGCCTTACACATTAAAAGACAGCAAATACTGTACAATCAAGGTTAAAAACAAAAACAAGTCCAGGACTTATTTCCATTGTGGTCCTCAACCTCCAACAATTTCCATAGATCCCTGTGTTTCAAAGAAATTACACTTTTATCCAGTTATTGCAATAAGTACAGTATGCAAAGGAAGAGTACAGGTATTTGCACATTTTACCAATTACCACACCTTTTCTGCATTAAATTATCCAGTTCATAACAGCTGCTTTGCTCCTACACAGAATTGTACTGTACATGTGAATATAGGCAAAGCTAATTTCCAAAACGAAGCCCATTGAAGGGCGATAATAGTTCAAATACTCATTAAAATTACATGTTTGGTTTAAAATTAGTGCATAACAATAAAAAACAAAATCAACCCGCCATTACAACACACAAACAGTCAAACAAATGAAACAAAACATTCACCCGCCTTGACATAGTTGTGTCCCTTAGCAATGCCAGAGGATACGCATCATTTGCTAACAGCTAGCTATTTGAGACAAGGCTATATTTCCAAGAATAACATTTACATTGCTGGTGCTTGAAATGTTTGAGTTTGCTTCAATGTCACATCTCTTGTCTCTCTTTCTTCATCTGTTCTTGAATGTACTGCAGTGAGCAAATGAGACTGAGATGTGTAGCAGTTAAAGGTGGTCCACTCTGAATAGACTACCCAGTGTGTACATAACCGACTAATAAATATGTTCTGGTAGCCGGTTAGCTCAGTTGGTAAAACAGGCACATATATATGGAGGTGTATGCTTTGATGCAGAATGTTTAAGGTTGAAGTCTGACTTGTGACTGCATGTCTTCCCCCTTTCACATCTGAGCTGTCCTAACAGTTAAAGGCAGGAAAAAGGTTAAGTTAAGCTGTATTTACAGTTAAATTTAGCTGAGAAAAGGTGACTGTGAGCCGGGTACAGAGCATCGTGAGGCCGTTGCTGTTGAGTTTAGCCGACAAAAGTGGATTGTCCTGCAGCGACAATAGTTTGACACCAAAACAACTAGTTAAGATTGGGAAAAAGACTGTGGTTTGGATTTAAAAAACGGTCCCCTAACGTAGTACTCCTGGAAAACGAACACCCATTTCCTGTTAAGGGTGTATTCTCCTTAACGTCTTCCGGGACATAAACTCCGCTCCCCCGCCTTGAAAGCCCTGTGTTTTAGGACCCACCCTTCCATGGCAACCTCCTCCCTATTCAGATCTTAAATAGCGGCAGTCAATGTGGTGCCAACATTAATAATTATGTGTAATACACACAAATTACAGTGCTTCACCTTTCATAGCTATTTGTATTAATGGTTCATGAAAACAGCTTTCAAAGTTGAATTTCACATAAAAACACTACACAAACTGACTTAGCTAGCTCCAAAAGTAAACTGACTAATTGCAGTGAATTTAAGATTTTCTGGTCCAGGACTCCACTATTGTAATGCTGGTGTGACTGAGCCCTGAGGGAAGAAACCAATTCAATAGGACGCCAAAAGGCCAAAGTGACCTGGCTGTCCGACGAGATAACTGAACGGATTGTAGATGAGGCTTTTTTGTGTTATGCAACAAGACCCAGTGTGTCCTTCGTCACAGCAAAAAGAAAACCACATAACAAAAAAAGGCATTACACCCACGGTGATTGAAATATAACAATAACACAGTAATCCAGAACAGCGTGTTGAACCATGTACTAGCAGTAGCTCCTTTGTGTTTTTAATGTCATCTGTCAGTGAAATAGTGCCATTCTTTGTATCCTGGTGTGCTCTGGAACTTGGATCCTTTGGTTTTCATAGATTGTTGTATTAGCAGACATAAGTTGAAAATGTTTAAAAGTATTAACTGAGAAGGGAAGGACTGGAGATTAGACTCCAGTCATGAACCAGCAGGTGTTGGTTATGAAAAATTCAACAAAGCCCCCAACAAAATTACAAAATATGTTGATTGTTGCTGATCCTTAACTCAGCCCTGCACTCCTTAATTACTGTTGCTAGAGGAATTGACTTTAAAGATTGGAGCAAAAAGACTATTACGAGAAAAAAATGACAGAAAAGATCTCCTTGTTGAACTCTCAAACATTTTTCTCAGCACATACGCTGCAACTCTGCTGGAGAGAGTTTAGTTTAATTAGTTTCACAGAACATAAAAATAAAACTAATTACATTGAAGAAATACAAAAATACATGTGAGGTTGTGGCAGAAACATGTAATGACGTATATTACAAAAAACACAACCAAAGGACATAAACAAATGCAGACATGCAAATCTAAAATACATTTTAATTGTTGGTGTTGGACAGCGCGGTCACACAACTGAAGTTTGTTCACCAACCCCAGTGGCATTTTGTTCTCTCTCTTTGCACTCAAATCACAGTATATATGCAATGGAGTCCAACATTTGTTATTCTCTTGCCAACAATGAGCTAGTTGCAAAAATAGGAAGTCCAAAACTTCCTGTGCATACATGAACATGAACGTTATATTCTTATTAAATCAAAATACAACAGCTAGGATTTGATTGCAAATAACATGTTTTCTTTTAGTCAGAATGGATGTGGATTGTTTTTTTGCGTCTAAATAACTGATAATATGAAAAAAGTATTTGAATGCGAAAACGTTTTTTAATGTTTGTGTCATTATAAAATGCGACTTCTCACCGAAAGCGGTGATAAACTGAGATAACAGTCCTTTTAAAAAGACCAGCAGCTCTAGTGTTTGTAAATGAGAAAATGTGGAAAAAAGTCTTAAGCTCTGATATTCCTTACCCAGTCTGAAGAACACTTGGCAGACTCTTCGCCCTAATAAGACCAAATGAGTTTGCTGAGGGCAGCAGTGGAGCAAGCCAAATGAGAATGAAGCTGCTCCACCTTAAAGTTAGAACACATCAAAGAGAATAGAAGCAGTTACTGTTTGGTATTTTCAACATGATTAAGCTATCGTACAAATGGATTGATGACAAAAGTTTCTCTTGTGATTTTGTGAGACTGATTAGACCAAGTTGGAGTGAGGCCATTGGCGTTTCAGTCTACAGAGGAGCTGTGGTAGTAGCTCCTTGGAGCAATTAACTCGACCTGATTAAGTGAAGAAGAATATCAATTTAAGAGTTGTTATCTTCTACATCAGTCTCATCCATTTTTTGCCATGTTTGTATTTTTCCTGGAAGCATGGGAGCTATGTAGCTAGCCAGAGCTGTAGGAAGATGTCTTCGTTCTTAATTAAAATAGTTTATTAACCAAGAAGAAGCCCAACACCAGACTTAGATAACTGACCAAATTGGTCTGGACCCATTAGTCTGGAATGTCTGCATAGAGTCGGTTTTCCACCAACTCTACGCAGACAGTTTTCCTCGGATCCTTTCCGAGACATTTTGGCCATGTGACGTCTTTAAACGTTTTGAATTGATTTTAAGCACCTGGGATCATTCTGCGCTAATAGACCGTCTCATTGGGGATTCAGGGGTTCAACCTTTTTTTCCGCCAAAGACCTCTATCATAAAAGAAAGACGAGCTGGGGCCCCTAACCACTGTACATATACTGAACAATATTATAAACGCAACACTTTTGTTTTTGCCCCCATTTTTTGATGAGCTGAACTCGGAGATCTAAGACTAAGACACAAAAGGCTTATTTCTCTCAAATATTGTTCACAAAACTGTCCAAATATGTGTTAGTGAGCACTTCCCCTCTTGCCGAGATAATCCATCCACCTCACAGGTGTGGCATATTGAGATACTGATTAGACAGCATGATTATTACACAGGTGTGCCTTAGGCTGGCCACAATAAAAGGCCATTCTGAAATGTGCAGTTTGCTGTATTGGGGGGTCCGGCAGGGGTCTGAAAACCAGACAGCATTGGCATTAAGTCAAACTCACTGGTGGGTGAAACCAAAGCAGAGGGACAAACAGAGCTGTAGTCGAGCCAAAATAGAACCCTTTTAAACTCCTTTACTTTATCAGTTATCAGGCAAATAAAACACAGATACAGATAATCTACAACAAAACAGACCAATAATTGGTCTATCCCTATGATTTTGTAGGATATCCTACGAATCGTTTTTCTATGATATCATACAAACCTGTTCATGTCAACACGTTGCCTTGAAACAACAGTCTGTGTTTTAGGGCGGTGCACCTTTTGCCGGGGTGGAGGCCCTGCCCTTAAGGCTGCACTCAGGGCACAACAGTGTACTGTCTGCAGTAAACACCATAGGTGACATGAAGGGTATGGCGTACGGCACTACACCTCTTCTTTCAGAGGAAAGACTTTGGCTCAGCAGATCACAGCCATCATGAGTAATTCCATGTGATTGATAGTTGTTTTAATCCAACAATTTTTGGCAGTGCACTCAAAGTCAACCCATAGGAAATGAGGCGACGACGGAATATGAAATATGGAAATTAATCCCAAAAAAAGTAAGGGTGGAAGGTAGTGACGGGGGCATCATTGTTCCTTCCAGCTCTCTGGCTGAGCATTCCTGACCATTAGCCAGTCTTTCTCAACATGTTTTACAGCCTCTTTTGAAGTCCTTTTGTTTCCCCTTGTCTTTTTTTTATTACTGTGCAACTCTCCAGAGAAAACATCACGGCGAAAGATAAAAGGAGGAGGTTGGAAAGAGAATTAACACAGATGGTGACTCTGGTTATTGTCTTCCTCTGCCTCTTCGTGCTTTATTTCCCTCCCTTTTCTTTCTGTCTTTTGTTTTGGATGATAGTTGAAGTAGGTCAGCGGGAGTGACAGCCGTTGCTTTGGGCCTGCTTTTAAAGTGGATCGATGCTCAGGCTCTTACACAACAACTCAACCAAAATACCTTCCTTGAAAACAGCGCTGAACTTGCCACCGTGTGTGTGTGTGTGTGTGTGTGTGTATGTGTGTGTGTGTGTGTGTATGTGTGTGCGTGCGTGCGCCTGTGTTGGTGTGTGAGAGAGAGAGAAAGAGAAGAAAACTGCGTCTCAGATATTACCAACCTAAGATGGCTTATGCCACGCCGGTCTCACATCACATTCACCCTAAATATGAGCTGCCAACTGGGAAGTACTGTGGAGAGCAGCCTCCTAGTTGCAATTCCATGTAGGACATGTGGGAATATCTTATAATTTCCCATCTGGCATTGTGTGAAAACGTGCCAACATTTTCAGAAAGCAGCTCCGACGCAGCCATATGGGTTTCTTTTTCTCCTTGAGGTCTAGCGGAAGATTTAGGCACTGTTTGACTGTAAAATACCTCCTCGGGTGGCACTGAGTTGTGGATTTACATGTTTATATACATACACATACACATCTAGATTAAACATGGGCTGAATATGCTAGAAAAACATCTAAGACACACCTAACTGATTCAGGAGGATCATAATGATGATGTTTGAAGCAAGTCTTTATTTGATTACACATTGATTATTTCACTGCAATGCTAAGAAACACTGGATATCATTAACCTAATGCACACAAATCCACCAATAAACTCTCTATTTTTGTCATTTATTTTGAAAAAATGTGAACATTAAAGATCCCATGACATGGTGCTCTTTGGATGCTTTTAAAGAGAACTTAGTGGTCCCCTAATACTGCATC
>NC_045736.1:4500415-4500511 GCF_008692095.1 Etheostoma spectabile | reverse complement strand
TTTATATAGACCTTAGTGGTCCCCTAAAACTGTATATAAAGTCTCTGTTATATAGACCTTAGTGGTCCCCTAATACTGTATCTGAAGTCTCTTTTA
>NC_045736.1:4499742-4500405 GCF_008692095.1 Etheostoma spectabile | reverse complement strand
AGTGGTCCCCTTATATTGTATCTGAAGTCTCTTTTATATAGACCTTAGTGGTCCCCTGGGGCGGCTGTGGCTCGGTGGTAGAGCGGTTGCCTACCAATCGGAAGGTTGGTGGTTCGATCCCTGCCCCTGCAGTCCATTGTCGAGTGTCCTTGGGCAGATACTGACCCCCGGTGTTGCCCCCGTGCTGCGCATCGGAGGTGTGAATGTGTTGAGTGTTTATCTGATGAGCAGGTGGCACCTGTGCGGCAGCCCCCCACAGTGTATGAATGTGTGTGAATGGTGAATGTTTTCCTGTAGATGTAAAACGCTTTGAGCAGTTGTAAGACTGGAAAAGCGCTATATAATACAGCACTTTACATTTAATACTGTATCTGAAGTCTCTTTTATAAAGACCTTAGTGGTCCCCTAATACTGTATCTGAAGTCTCTTTTATATAGACCTTAGTGGTCCTCTAATACTGTATCTGAAGTCTCTTTTATATAACCTTAGTGGTCCCCTTATTTGTATCTGAAGTCTCTTTTATATAGACCTTGGTGTCCCCTAATACTGTATCTGAAGTCTCTTTTATCTAGACCTTAGTGGTCCCTAATACTGTATCTGAAGTCTCTTTTATATAGACCTTACTAGTCTCCTGATACTGTATCTGAAGTCTCTTTCCCAAAA
>NC_045736.1:4499628-4499732 GCF_008692095.1 Etheostoma spectabile | reverse complement strand
GTGCAGAATTACAGCCACTAGAGCCAGTCCCACAATGAGCACAATGAGGTGTGGCCTTGACCAACTGCCACTTTGCTTGTTTGAAAGCCATGATGTCTCTCTCT
>NC_045736.1:4494790-4499603 GCF_008692095.1 Etheostoma spectabile | reverse complement strand
AAACAAATGCAGACATGCAAATCTAAAATACATTTAATGTTGGTGTTGGACAGCGCGGTCACACAACTGAAGTTTGTTCCACAACCCCAGTGGCATTTTGTTCTCTCTCTTTGCACTCAAATCACAGTATATATGCAATGGAGTCTCCACATTTGTGTTATCTGCCAACAATGAGCTAGTTGCAAAAATAGGAAGTCCAAAACTTCTGTGCATACTGAACATGAACGTTTATTCTTATTAAATCAAATACAACAGCTAGGATTTGATTGCAAATAACATGTTTTCTTTTAGTCAGAATGGATGTGGATTGTTTTTTTGCGTCTAAATAACTGATAATATGAAAAAAGTATTGAATGCGAAAACGTTTTTTAATGTTTGTGTCATTATAAAATGCGATCTCACCGAAAGCGGTGATAAACTGAGATAACAGTCCTTTTAAAAGACCAGCAGCTCTAGTGTTTGTAAATGAGAAAATGTGGAAAAAAGTTTAAGCTCTGATATCCTTACCCAGTCTGAAGAACACTGGCAGACTCTTCGCCCTAATAAGACCAAATGAGTTTGCTGAGGGCAGCAGTGGAGCAAGCCAATGAGATGAAGCTGCTCCACCTTAAAGTTAGAACACATCAAAGAGAATAGAAGCAGTTATGTTTGGTATTTTCAACATGATTAAGCTATCGTACAAAGGATTGATGACAAAAGTTTCTCTTGTGATTTTGTGAGACTGATTAGACCAAGTTGGAGTGAGGCCATTGGCGTTTCAGTCTACAGAGGAGCTGTTAGTAGCTCCTTGGAGCAATTAACTCGACCTGATTAAGTGAAGAGAATATCAATTTAAGAGTTGTTATCTTCTACATCAGTCTCATCCATTTTTTGCCATGTTTGTATTTTCCTGGAAGCATGGGAGCTATGTAGCTAGCCAGAGCTGTAGGAAGATGTTTCGTTCTTAATTAAAATAGTTTATTAACCAAGAAGAAGCCAACACCAGACTTAGATAACTGACCAAATGGTCTGGACCCATTAGTCTGAGATGTCTGCATAGAGTCGTTTTCCACCAACTCTACGCAGACAGTTTTCCTCGGATCCTTTCCGAGACATTTTGGCCATGGACGTCTTTAAACGTTTGAATTGATTTTAAGCACCTGGGATCATTCTGCGCATAGACCGTCTCATTGGGGATCAGGGGTTCAACCTTTTTTTCCGCCAAAGACCTCTATCATAAAGAAAAGACGAGCTGGGGCCCTAACCACTGTACATATACTGAACAAATTTAAACGCAACACTTTTGTTTTGCCCCCTTTTTTGATGAGCGAACCGGAGATCTAAGACTAAGACACAAAAGGCTATTCTCTAAATATGTTCACAAAACTGTCCAAATATGTGTTAGTGAGCACTTCCCCTTGCCGAGATAATCCATCCACCTCACAGGTGTGGCATATTGAGATACTGATTAGACAGCATGATTATTACACAGGTGTGCCTTAGGCTGGCCACAAAAAGGCCATTCTGAAATGTGCAGTTGCTGTATTGGGGGGTCCGGCGGGGTCTGAAAACCAGACAGCATTGGCATTAAGTCAAACTCACTGGTGGGTGAAACCAAAGCAGAGGGACAACAGAGCTGTAGTCGAGCCAAAATAGAACCCTTTTAAACCCTTTACTTTATCAGTTATCAGGCAAATAAAACACAGATACAGATATCTAAACAAAACAGACCAATAATTGGTCTATCCCTATGATTTTGTAGGATATCCTACGAATGTTTTTCTATGATATCAACAAACCTGGTATGTCAACACGTTGCCTTGAAACAACAGTCTGTGTTTAGGGCGGTGCACCTTTTGCCGGGGTGGAGGCCTGCCCTTAAGGCTGCACACTAGGGCACAACAGTGTACTGTCTGCAGTAAACACCATAGGTGACATGAAGGGTATGGCGTACGGCACTACACCTCTTCTTTCAGAGGAAAGACTTTGGCTCAGCAGATCACAGCCATCATGAGTAATTCCATGTGATTGATAGTTGTTAATCCAACAAATTTTTGGCAGTGCACTCAAAGTCAACCCATAGGAAATGAGGCGACGAGGAATATGAAATATGGAAATTAATCCCAAAAAAAGTAAGGGTGGAAGGTAGTGACGGGGGCATCATTGTTCCTTCAGCTCTCTGGCTGAGCATTCCTGACCATTAGCCAGTCTTTCTCAACTGTTTTACAGCCTCTTTGAAGTCTTTTGTTTCCTTGTCTTTTTTTTATTACTGTGCAACTCTCCAGAGAAAACATCACGGCGAAAGATAAAAGGAGGAGGTTGGAAAGAGAATTAACACAGATGGTGACTCTGGTTATTGTCTTCCTCTGCCTCTTCGTGCTTTATTTCCCTCCCTTTTCTTTCTGTCTTTTGTTTTGGATGATAGTTGAAGTAGGTCAGGGAGTGACAGCCGTTGCTTTGGGCCTGCTTTTAAAGGGATCGTGCTCAGGCTCTTACACAACAACTCAACCAAAATACCTTCCTTGAAAACAGCGCTGAACTTGCCACCGTGTGTGTGTGTGGTGTGTGTGTGTGTATGTGTGTGTGTGTGTATGTGTGTGCGTGCGTGCGCCTGTGTTGGTGTGTGAGAGAGAGAGAAAGAGAAGAAAACTGCGTCTCAGATATTACCAACCTAAGATGGCTTATGCCACGCCGGTCTCACATCACATTCACCCTAAATATGAGCTGCCAACTGGGAAGTACTGTGGAGAGCAGCCTCCAGTTGCAATTCCATGTAGGACATGTGGGAATATCTTATAATTTCCCATCTGGCATTGTGTGAAAACGTGCCAACATTTAGAAAGCAGCTCCGACGCAGCCATATGGGTTTCTTTTTCTCCGAGGTCTAGCGGAAGATTTAGGCACTGTTTGACTGTAAAATACCTCCGGGTGGCACTGAGTTGTGGATTTACATGTTTATATACATACCATACACATCTAGATTAAACATGGGCTGAATATGCTAGAAAAACATCTAAGACACACCTAACTGATTCAGGAGGATCATAATGATGAGTTTGAAGCAAGTCTTTATTTGATTACACATTGATTATTTCACTGCAATGTAAGAAACACTGGATCATTAACCTAATGCACACAAATCCACCAATAAACTCTCTATTTTTGTCATTTATTTTGAAAAAATGTGAACATTAAAGATCCATGACATGGTGCTCTTGGATGCTTTTAAAGAGAACTTAGTGGTCCCCTAATACTGCATCTGAAGTCCTTTATATGACCTTAGTGGTCCCCTAAAACTGATAAAAGTCTCTGTTATATAGACTTAGTGGTCCCCTAATACTGTATCTGAAGTCTCTTTATATAGACCTTAGTGGTCCCCTTATATTGTATCTGAAGTCTCTTTTATATAGACCTTAGTGGTCCCGGGGCGGCTGTGGCTCGGTGGTAGAGCGGTTGCCTACCAATGGAAGGTTGGTGGTTCGATCCCTGCCCCTGCAGTCATTGTCGAGTGTCCGGGCAAGATACTGAACCCCGGGTTGCCCCCGGTGCTGCGCATCGGAGTGTGAATGTGTGTGAGTGTTTATCTGATGAGCAGGTGGCACCTTGTGCGGCAGCCCCGGCCACAGTGTATGAATGTGTGTGAATGGTGAATGTTTCCTGTAGATGTAAAAGCGCTTTGAGCAGTTGTTAAGACTGGAAAAGCGCTATATAAATACAGCACATTTACATTTAATACTGTATCTGAAGTCTCTTTTATAAAGACCTTAGTGGTCCCCTAATACTGTATCTGAAGTCTCTTTTATATAGACCTTAGTGGTCCTCTAATACTGTATCTGAAGTCTCTTTTATATAGACCTTAGTGGTCCCCTTATATTGTATCTGAAGTCTCTTTTATATAGACCTTGGTGGTCCCCTAATACTGTATCTGAAGTCTCTTTTATATAGACCTTAGTGGTCCCTAATACTGTATCTGAAGTCTCTTTTATATAGACCTTACTAGTCTCCTGATACTGTATCTGAAGTCTCTTTCCCAAAATTCAGACTTGGTGCAGAATTACAGCCACTAGAGCCAGTCCCACAATGAGCACAATGAGGTGTGGCCTTGACCAACTGCCACTTTGCTTGTTTGAAAGCCATGATGTCTCTCTCTCATGGGTGGGCCAAATTCTCTGGGCGGGCAAAGCAGACAAAGGGAAGGTAACCTTGCCCCTTATGACCTCATAAGGAGCAAGATTCCAGATTGGCCCATCTGAGCTTTCATTTTCTCAAAGACAGAGCAGGATGCCCAGAGCTCAGTTTACACCATTTCTAGCCACTGGGGGACCATAGGCAGGCGGGGGGAACGCATGTTAATGATAAAAAAAACTCAAAGTGAAATGTTAATGCCATTGGACCTTTAACAGGTGGCTCTTTGGCCATGAGCCATTAGTATTATAACGATCACATTATTCAAATTGTGTAATATAAAAGGGAGAAAATATATATATATTTCTTTTTCTTCCTGTAATATACTGAATTTAAAGTGAACTTAAATCAAACATGAGACCCAGCTGTGCAGTTTAAGCTTTTCACACTCATGTCCTTCATACTCAGTGAAACTCTCTGGACTAGTCCACTTCCAAGACTCATTCCTACAGCTTGTTTCTATGGGGACGAACACAGCCTATTGAGAGATGCCGATGTGAAGGAACCTTTTTTTTTTAAATCTTAGCGAGGCTTAGGGCTGGTCAATATATCAATATTATATTGATATCGTGATATGAGACTAGCTATCATCTTACATTTTGGATGTAGTAATATCATAATGTGGCATAAGTGTTGTCTTTTCCTGGTT
>NC_045736.1:4492573-4494780 GCF_008692095.1 Etheostoma spectabile | reverse complement strand
CATTACAGTAAAGTGATGTCATTTTCTCAACTGTTCTATTATCCTTTACCCACTTAGTTGTTATATCTACATTACTCATGATTATCTATCAAAAATCCCGATGCGGAAATCTTTTTTTAAAGTAATAAAAACAATATAGTTATGGAATCGATATCAAGGTATTTGGTGAAAAAAATTGTGATATTTGATGTTCTCCATGTTGCCCAGCCCTAGCAAGGCTCATACAGTAGTAGGGCTTACCCAAATGCTTGGAAAATTGGAAGCAATATTAAAATTGAATTTTCGACTTCTTCCACATGGTGCTGCAGTGATTCTGATCCCTCCACACTGATTCCTAAACTGTTCAAATCTCTCTTTCCCAAGGCATAAATGTACATATATGTATGTGTGTGTATATATATACTATATATATTTAGTATATGTATACTGTATATATTTTCTGACTTGAGAACAAGTCTTATTTACTGTCTTTAAAAGTTTAGTCAGTTTCTCAGACAGACTATGTTGTTCAGCATAGCAACGATCACGAGCTGTTGATACTGTCGAAGGTATTTGTCTCTGCTAATTTCTGCTGTGACCAAGGCTTGATGCTCTGATGGTATAGTGATTTCATCTCAGATTTGGAGGCTGATGAGAAGAAGTTGGAACATGGCCTGGAGTGAGGCTGTGTGTGCTGTGTGTGCCAGTACTGTCTGCATTTGATCCAGATGTGCAGGAAGAGCTGAAAGCTCTCCGTCTCGTGGACTACTGCAGCCTATTGAGTGAGGAGAAACACAGATTGGAGGCAAGCCATGAATAGTAATCATTCAGAGAGACACACATATGCACACACACATGCACACACACACACACACACACACACACACACACAAACAAATGATGCATGCAGTCGGCAAATAGTTCAGTAAGCACAGTAAAACCATACAGTTGTGAGCATTCTCATAAAATGTGCTCCTAATCTCACAAAAACACACACACACACCCATGCACGCACGCACACACACACACACACACAGACAAAAACACACTAATTACTATATTTATGAAAACATCATCATCAATATAATGTTGTATTGCAGCTTTAAGAA
This sequence comes from Etheostoma spectabile, assembly GCF_008692095.1. Classification (NCBI taxonomy): domain Eukaryota; kingdom Metazoa; phylum Chordata; class Actinopteri; order Perciformes; family Percidae; genus Etheostoma; species Etheostoma spectabile. The sequence continues at coordinate 4,493,692 of NC_045736.1, read as the reverse complement.
TATTCTATCAATGAAATGTGTTTAAGACTCTTACAAGAAACCTCAAGAGCTGTCCGGACAAAAGATGGTGAAAGACACTCAGGCAATACAACTGAAAGACAATCACTTGTATAAATGAACACATATATTTTTGCCTGCTAAGGCTTTTAGTTAGATGCTTCTCTTATTTCAATCAGGATTGTATTTGTAAAAAATTATTGGACAAATGCATGATATGACATGTACAGTCTTTGGAGATTAGACTCCATCATTATGACATGATATATACAGCATATATTTAGGGGGTTAGAAAGCCAGAAGCGGATCCCCCGATGGAGTCTAGACACTGATGGTGGTGTGAGGAAGCCGAATACCGAACCGAGGAGGAGGACCAGGAGCCGAGCAGGAAGCCCGGAGGAGCAAGGGGAGGAGGAGGAGGGTAGTGCACTTAGCCTGAAATGACAACCGAGTAGCAGAGAGAGACAGGTTTAAAACAGGGGTGTCATGCTGGGATTGGCTCGTGAATGTAAGGGGACTTCTGATTGGTTAACGTAAAAGTAAACGCCTCTACAGCTGTTCAGTTTTGGTAGGTAGTAGTACTTTCCGTAGTTTTCTGATAACAGGTTCATACATTCAGCCCCCCCACACACAAACACACACACACACGTACACACACCGCACACACACTTTAATCATATAACAAATCCCTCCCTGTTTCCAAAGCCTCACAAAGGCATGATGGGAAATGGAACCTTCTACCTGAACAATGGAAAATGGCCTTAACCAAAAAATAAATCAGCAGTTAACAACAAAGCTACACCTTAAAAAAAAAGCCCTGCAAACCTAACACAAAGCAGTAGGCTAAAGAGCTCTGAATGGATCTGTGTTTATTCTTGCAGGCGTACAGTGTTACCTCCATCTTTAGTTTTTTATCCAGCCTAAACCCTGAGGGCTTACTACGGCTCGGTAAACAGTGGAATCAGACCCTGGCTTTTTCTTATTAATCCTTTGCTTTGACGCTCAGATTTGACTTTCATCATCTCAGAAAGTCACCCCTAAAGCTGGTCACCAAAGCTGGCAGGCTGGTGTTTTATGGCCGTTTTACATTTGTTTTGCAGCGGCTTGGGGGGGTTTGGGAAT
>NC_045736.1:4492126-4492563 GCF_008692095.1 Etheostoma spectabile | reverse complement strand
GCAATCACATTCTGCTCGTGATAAAAAAAAAAAAAAAACACATTGGCTGACTTCCTCATCTGCTGTTATTTTTCCTTTGCAAAAGGCTCGAGAATGGGGTGGACTGTCGGCTTACCTATCACTCTGTGTGCCAAAGTAAGATATCTCAACACCTGCTGTCCACATTGTCATAACATCTAGGATATATAGTTATAATCCTCAGAAGATTCCAATCAGAGTTTGAATTAGGGGAGACACAATGTTTGATTTTACCTTCAAAATTGAAAATGAGCTTTCCAGAAAAAGAGATTCCCCCGCAGTATTTTTTCTCTCCGCCTACATTCAGACATCTGAATTAAAAAACAACATACATGTGGTGGCTTACGAGCAGGTAGCATGCAGCTAAGGACACAGGGTTAAAGTTATGTTAACGGTAGCCTGCAGCTGTTCTTATCTAG
>NC_045736.1:4477711-4492116 GCF_008692095.1 Etheostoma spectabile | reverse complement strand
TGGCTACCGACAGAGAAACAACAGAACTGTTAAATGCTCCTACTTCCCCAAAGTCACCAGTTTGGCCATGTTGCCTTTTCCATGAGTGAGTTATGGAAACAAACAACAAAGGCAAAGCATGTAGGCGCCGACGGGGCTCCATGTTGCATTCATGTGCATCTCGTTAAAGTAATGGTGCATAAAATTAAGAACCTCTCTGCCATCTAGCGGCTCCTCTTGTGGCATTTCAGCCACCGCTGAAAAGAAAATGTTTAAATTGAAAAGTTAATCCAATCGTGAATTTAAAATCGAAAGACAAATCAGATCGTGGATTTTGGGAACCGTAACACCCCTAGTTGGCTTCCACTACAAGAGAAGTGATTAATGGATAAAAGTGTAATTTCAATCTGAAATCATAAACGCTGCTCTTTTTGAGCCAACCTTTTTGTTCTCCACAAGAATGGAGGTTCTGAGGAGAGTCAATTCCTCAGTCTAACTACATAATCATAATCATATATATATATATATATATATATATATATATATATATATATATACATATATATATATATACTTACTAGATGTTGCCTTGGCTACTGCTGTTCATTAGAAATGTGTCAATACAGCGTCATCTTGGCGCGGGGAGCCACTCCTCTTTAACGCATCAGTGTCAATGTAGGCCAAGGTCTAACGGAAAGAAAATCACCATAAATCGTCAAAATCTCTTGTGATTTTCAAATTTCTTTTATATGCCTGCTATGCAATGCTATGTAAGAGCTACCCAGCATAAAAAGGTTATATTACAAGACAAAACCCATAGATAAATATGGACTAAAACAAGAACTCGTCTTTTATTCTGATATTTTAGCTGATATCAAAACCGTTTCATATTTATTACAGCTTCATAAATTATAACAATATATAACACCCTGGGTAAGACTAAGTGTTTAGTATCCTGACTGGCTGTTGAGTTGATGTAACTAGGCCTAGGTTGTTTCTGAGGGTGAGCAGATGGTTGGTGCCAAAAGATGGTATGGTCGAAGGTACCAAAACTACTACGACATTCATTGCATGCAGGTTTTCTCATGACATGCCTAACTACAAATCCCACAATGTAAATCCTAGACATGACGCGTGAGCTAACGGGATAGTTACCTAGAAGGGACTGTCTCATAGAAGCCCAAGGCGGTATCTAGTCAGTATACAGTATATATATGGAGTCTAACTCACAATAATCAGTCATGGACAGTCCCTTCAAAATTCATTCACTCCTTCTTTTGCTGTGGTTTGGCTTGTGTTTTTATTTTTATTTTTCTTATTTCAGAGCAGCTGATTGTCATTCAGCACAAAGACAGTCACAGGAAGAATTTGCTGTCCTCAGACATCCCCTCACCGAGACATTTACCTTTGTAAACTAAATCTTCCTCTCAACACCCCCTCCTCCTCCCAACACTCCCTTGCACACAAGCTGTTTGTCTGCATGCATTGCTTCCAAACACATTGTACAGCGTATCCATCTGCCAACACAGACAGAAAGATGACACTTCAGTCACACAGTGCAAATCCATGTCTGGTCGCACGTCTTGCAACCCAGCACGCATCTGACAAATGCCAACATGCAGGAAGAGGCCAAGTTCAACATTAACCCAAAGCAGTACAAAATGTTCACAGCTTGATAACATGACTGCTGAATTCATATTCCAACAAGTTTGGGAACCGTTTCACAGCAACCACAGTATACACATTTCTTTTACTTGGATCACTGTCCGGCCTTTCAAGACTTTCTACTTTCCCAAACCACACTAATTATTCAGCCAAACTCTACCGGGTGGAAGCGAATGTGAGACGGCTTTGGCTCATACATCTCTGTAAGATTTGGCCAGGTTTCCGGGGTTGGGCCAGTTGTGTGACACAATCAGCCCCTTTTAGCAGCACTTTCAGAATCAGACCAGTGTACTTTGATTTTTTTCTGACTCACTATCCATCACGCATCTGGCATGAGTTTGGCAACTTCATTTACTGGATCTAGAGAACTGATGGGCCAAGCTTTTTGGCTCTTTCAGATGCAGTCTCTGCATATAATGTGAAATTACTTTGGACAACAATTCTTTATTTCTATGTGGTTATCAAAAGTGACTATTTCCTCAACTTGGCAACGCCAACACTATCTACAGTACCGTTTGGAGTGTGTATGGTTGCTTCATACAAAAAAAACAGCCTGAAAGACAGACTGGCAGTACATGCGTATGCATTCAGAACTCCAAAACTGCAATTATCCCCTGGGACAGCACTTCAGAGATGCAGGCCACGAGGACCCACACTCACTGAAAGTTCATGTTTTTGAATTAACAGATGGAGGGAGGATTGGCACTTGACAGAGTCAAATATCTCCTCTGGTGAGAGACCTTTTGGATCGAAAACCCTCAGGGCCATTTCCCCCTCAGGGATCAGGAACCTGACTTCTCATCGCTCTGGTGATTTAATTGTCTGGTTTAAAGCCTGACAATCTAACTTGTTTTCAAAGCTGCTTTTTTGAATTGTCTGAATTATCTGAATATGCAAATATCCATCAAATTAGATTGTTAGATTTAAGTGTTTTATTGTGTTTCATGACCAGTTCAATATGACTGCCTCTTTGTGATTGCAGCTTTGAGCCACAGTTGGCCACCAGAATCAGACCAGTGTACTTTGAATATTTCTGACTCACCATCCATCACGCGTCTGGCATGACTTGGGCAACTCAATATACTGGATCTAGAATGCTGAGGGGCTAAGCTTTTTGGGGCATTGGCTCTTTCAGATGCAGTCTCTGCAAATAATGCGACATAACTTGTGACAACAATTCTTTATTTCAATGCGGTTATCAAAAAACTGACTATTTCAAGAACTTGGCCGGTTCCAACACTATGTGAAGTGCCGTTTGAAGTGTGTCTATAGTTGCTTTATGCAATAAAACACTGACTGCATCTTTATGTCCATATGTCACTTCATTATGCTTGTACTAAACTCCCTGCATTGACAGACTGTATTCCTGTCATGTTTCTGGCTGAGGCCGTGGCTTTAGACATCCTGCTGAATCTGGTATTAATGTCTCTTTAACTTTGTTTTATCTTCGTTTACGAGCAGATACACATTATGTCACATTTTGGACGTGACAGATGCCCTTCTTTTAAAGGAATAACAAAAACTGTAGCTTAGCTTAACAGGGTTGATCCCAAATAACTGAACATTTGATGCTTTGATGGAAAGAGCCTGATTCGACCGCCAGTCTCACACTCGAATCCTCGCAGCGCCGTAAAGGCCAGACCAGACCAAAGGTTCTGGACCAGATGAGTGGAAACTTGCAATGTTCTGATAGCTGCCAGTTTACACCAATAAGTAGATATGAGACAGTGTATCATCTCCATAGCAACCAATCTGTACTTCCGTTATAACTTCCGACTTTTAGGCTTTTTTGTAGCTGGATATATCATTTGTTGTGTCTGATATGAAAGTGGAAACCATTAGTGACATGCTTGTTACAGCTGTCTTGCTAGTGATGAATCGGCATAGACAACATTATATTTCTCTGATTCACTGCTTTGTTCTGACGACGCTCGCTCTCTTCAGTCACTCTCCTGCTCGCTCGACCCCATCCAGTCGAGAATCTTTGAAGCTATTGAAAAAATCTTTTCAAAGCGGGTGAATAAATCCAACCGCCCCAAGAGAGATTTAACTTTCCCACCGATGGTCGCCCCCAACTCCCACCCACAGGATTCGACGATCAGTCAACGATAGGCAAGGCTTGGCAATTCTGATTTGACTATGAAAATTCTTAGATGGAGACACCGCTATAGCTTAACATGACCTAAAATCTGGAAGGAAATGTGCCTGCCAACATGCTCACTGAATGCCATGTTGTATCTAATTTGTTTAATTACAGAAATGGAAAAAAATGAATGATGTTCCCACAGTTTAAATGTGTCCCAGTGATTTTTTTGCAGTGGATTTAGTATTTATTCATATCCTTCAGTTGAATATTCTCTTCATATGTTGGGATTATTGGTCATGTGTTCTCAATATTCTCCTTTGAATTCCATGTTTTATGTAAAGTCTTTCCTTTGCTGCAGCAGTGACCCACTTTTCTCATGGGGATCATGAAAATTTTATTTTGTCTCCTCTTGTATATCAATTAGGTGTCTGCGTTGCATTCTCACAATGTTTATATTGGGGAGTGAGTAAAAAGGGTTTTTGCTGCTGTATGATTGTTGCAAATAAGCACCAATGGCCACAGGATGGGAGTTGAGCCTGGCGCTAACTCCACTCTTCTCTCTCCATTCCTGTCTCTGCCATGTCTTTGCTCCCCGCCGGCACCAGTTGGAGGCCTTCTACTCCATCTTCACCACAGAGCAGCAGGACCATGTGAAGTCGGTGGAGTATCTGCGCAGCAACTTCAGGCCCATCCAGAGCTTGGACAACCGTCACGTCTTCAAGTCAGCAGTCAAAGACGCCTGGCTGCCGGATCTGACTGACAGCGGCAGCGGGCCGTACGGCACCGAGGCTTCCAAAGGTACAGTAGATGTTCAGATGTTCACTTTGACTTGTTAGGTGACTATACAGAGCCTCTTTGACCTTAATCAAGATAGGGCGATTTGTACTAGAGCTGGTCGATATGTAGAAAATCAAATATCCCAACATTTTTTACTAGATACCTCAATGTCGATTTTGTGGCGATATTGTAGGGTTGACAACTAGATGCATAGAATGAGATTTTTGATAAATAATCATCAGTTATGTTCATATAACCCTTGTGTTGTCAACCATGAACTGTTTGTTCCATGAACCATGAACGCTTTTTTTTTAATTCATGGTCAACAAACTTGATTTATATGACATCATACCTACCTTTTGAGTTAAAAAAAGCAAAAAGGATTAATTATTCTGACTAATAGTCAAGATCAGAGGATGTTGGGTGAATCACAGATGGTATATGTCAAAGTTTAGGCAGGATCCGGTTTTAAAACCATTTAAACATTTTTCTCAAATACTATCAACAAAACACACAAAATTCAATGGACGTAATCATTACTTTTACCCGGGAAAAATAATGCATGGGTTCCATACAACATACATGCAAGCATCCAAGTTACTTTGGGCAATTTGGTTAAAAGAAACCCATATTTCTGATTAAAAAATAATTTGAAAATGGGTCACCTTTGACCCGAGAACAAAAATAGGGTTAGTAACTATGTGGGTAAAAAAGGCAAATACTGGAACAGCTAGAACAGTCTGGTGCGCTCAGAATATTACATCCCTCTACTGTTATGTAGCCTTTACAAAGAGGAAAAGACAACACATATCAGGATGTTATGATATCCAAAATTGAAGACGATATCTAGCCTCAAATACCGATATTGATACAATATCGATATATTGTCCAGTCCTAATTTGTACAGTAACTCAAGTTTTTAAAGTTTGAACCCAAATCCGTTTTAATTCAGACTATACACCAAGGTCACACGTTCTCACTGCCAAAGTTCAAAATACTGACGCTTGGTCAGAGGCTCTCTCTCTTTAGCGTCTGTATGGAATTCACCGGGCCGACCGCGGCGCTGGAAGACGTAGTATTAAGAGAGACAACGGTAGAAAGTAAAATGAAAGATGGTGAATTTGCATAAGTAGGTAGGTTGGGACGGTGGGTGGGTCAAACAACACAGGACTTTCACCCAGGAGACCAAGGTTCATGTCCCGTTCTTGTCCTGCGTGTCACGGAAACGTATAGTGGGGTAATAACGTACATTTTATTACCCCACGCACCATCTTTTTATAACCCTAACAGTCCCGTTCTTGTGCCGCGTGTCAGTTAAACGTACAGCCGGACCCAGAGCGTCATAGAGTGACGCCAAGTGTCCCGAGTATGTCCCTTAATATGACGCTAAAGGAGACTTTTTGCGTCAACAACAAACGCCAAAGGCTTCTAACCAAGCAGGTTTTTTTTGACGCGATGGGAGTGAGAATGTGTCGGCCAAGGCCACAAACCAACATACTGTAGGTTGACGAAATACTCAGCCTGGTCAACGTAAAAGTCTTAAAAAAGAGAACTGTTCCTGCCTCGAGCCATTCAAAATCCTTATTTTCTATGAATAATTAAATTAGGTCATGATAGTAATGAACAACATAATGATCTATAAGTGCTGAATTGAAAGGAATATAATTTGAGATGTAGATTTATTTGATTTATAATATTATAGCTCTGAAAGAAGAAATGATTTCCATATGTTGCACTGCATATTACATAGAATGCATTACTGGTTTTAAGACTGCAAATTGTTCATTGTATTCCTCTTATATTTCAGCGTGAGCGTGTTTAACTTCGTCCACTTAGTCACTCTCATAGTACATATAGTGCTACCTCTTTTTCATCCCACTGATCTACTAACTCGCCCCTCTTTTCTTTCTAAACTGCTTCAACATTCTCACATTACTCCTGGATGGTGACATTTCTTAATGTTAATAAATGAGGGATATTCAGTGTTGCTCATATGCCCAGAGGAAACTGATTGCCTTGCCGTGTGTTTGTGTGTGTGTGTGTGTGTGTGTGTGTGTGTGTGTGTGTGTGTGTGTGTGTGTGTGTGTGTGTGTGCGTGTGTGTGGTCTGGGTGAGCTGTGTAACTCCCCTACCATAAGGCAGTGGGAGGCCCACCAGCCGTCCTCCCGCTCCTGCCTCATTACCACTCAAACAACACCACACATACAGTGTGTGTCTGTGTGTATGTGTGTGTGTGTGTGTGTGTTTGTGTGCATGCATGTGTGAGTGTTTCTCTGTGTATTTGTAAGTGTTTGCGCGTGGCCCAGCATCTGTGCTGTGTCAACTGTCCTAGCAGGATTCGTCCCCTTCTTTCTCCTCATACACACTTCCATATGGCCGACTAGGAAGGAGAGAGGTGCATCGCCTACAAGCACGCAGACCCACACACACACACACACACACACACACACACACACACACACACACACGCACACACACGCACACACACACATATATTGTATGTGTGTGTCCTGGCACACTGTGCTTGCAGTATGTCCTTGAGCACTGAAGTGGGACATGTTTGCTGTAAGCAGATCTATACGGCTGGCAGAGGAAATGCAGAAGAGGCAGATGAGGAGGAGGAGGAGGAGGAGGAGGAGGAGGAGGAGGAAGAAGGACAGCTGGGGGAAAAGCAAAGACAAAATTTACAACAAAGCTTTAAAACCATAGCCACACCTGAGAGGGCTAAGGGTCCAACTCGAAAGTGGGTGTGAGTGTTTCGCTTGCTTCTAAACCCTGCACTCCCCCGAACCTGACGACATACAAACACACAACACACAGGTGCTGTTGCGAAGTGAAAACCTATACAGCAGCAGCTAAAGTGCATGACTCATTTGATTTCTATTCCCCCTCCCCTCCCTGTAATAGTTTATTCCATTTTTGTGAAGCTCAGCCTGAACAACCTCCTCCTTCTCCTGATTGTTTCCCATCAGCAATGATGCTACTTTTTGTTTGTGTCCCTGACTGACTGGCAGGCACATTTAGTCAGGTGATATGATGGATAGATGCATATTGAGAAGAACAGTGTTTGGGTGTTGTTAAAACCACACTCCAACATTTGTGAAAATATGCTTGTCTTGTATTCTGAAGCAAATGAAAGCACCAATCTCAGTTTAATCTTTAGCTGTTTTGTCATTATAGAGCAAGGCCATTACTCAAATCTCTCCGTTTCTCTAGTTATGTTTGGGTTAGGGTTAGTGTAAATCACCCTTGGGTGTTTGTTTTCTTACGGTTTGGAACCAGGGTTATTGTAGTAACTGACAAATGAAAATAAGCAATGGAAAAAAGTTTTTAATACTAAACTGGAACTAAAGAAAAAAAGAAAAAAAAAGAAAATAAGACCGACCTGCTTCACATCCGACACCAGCAAAGATTAAACATGGCCATTCCTATACAGTTCTGGAATTTGCATAGCTACATACATAGTGACAAAAAAAAAAATCCAAAAACACAAGGAACACAAAATTACTCAGGGAGAGACGCAGGGAATGACAAAGAACAGCACGGGAAAACACTTAATGACAACCACCGGACAGCAGACAAAGAAAGCACAGAGACTAAATACACAAGGTAAGGAGGGTAGTAACAAGGGAAAGGTGACATGAGGGCGGATGAACAGGTGGAACACCAGGGCGGATGAACAGGTGGAACAGGAAGTAAAACAAGTAATGACGCAGAAGAGACAGAGACTACAAAGTAAAACAGGAAACTGAAGCGTGACGACACAAAGACTGAACAATACTGCAAAACAGGAAACGGTGAACTAATGACAGGGAAACAAGCAAAACTGGGAATGAATTAACATGAAAACCTCAAACTGAAAACCACAACCATGGCAACATTTGCATCAACACAAGTAAAAGTTGAACAGTGAACAGCTGTGCATTGCTGCTCGACGGTCAAAGTGAAGATGTCCACTAGCTGAATTATGTCCCGGCGTAGAATCTAATTCTATGATACTTATTTATTTAGAATGGCAATTATTATAGGGGCGGCTGTGGCTCAGTGGTAGAGCGGTTGGTGGTTCGATCCCCGCCCCTGCAGTCATTGTCGAAGTGTCCTTGGGCAAGACACTGAACCCCGAGTTGCCCCCGGTGCTGCGCATCGGAGTGTGTATGTGTGTGAATGTTTATCTGATGAGCAGGTGGCACCTTGTGCGGCAGCCCCGGCCACAGTGTATGAATGTGTGTGAATGGTGAATGTTCCCTGTAGATGTAAAAGCGCTTTGAGCAGTTGTTAAGACTGGAAAAGCGCTATATAAATACAGCACATTTACATTTATTACACAGTAGTGGTGCAACAACTTCCCTCTTCTGAGGATTTTTGGCAACTTTATCCGTTTTACTGTTTTCTGTGCTTCATGTGTTTTTTTCTTGTCTTTTATTGAATGTTGTGTTTGTTTATTCTTGGTTGATGTAAAGCACTTTGGACACCTGTTGGTTTCTGTAAAGTGCTGTATAAATACATGTTGATTGATTGATTAATAATAACAGCTGTCAGCTGTATTAAGTAATAAGTGAGCAATGCAAGTGCCATCTAAGTGCTACCTCACGCTATTGACTGGTTGCCTGTTATAAAACAGTAACAGAGGTTGTAGATGAGTTGTACTGCAGAAAGCCAGACAGTGAATGGATATAAACTTACACATACAGTATAGCAGCATTTACATATTTCATATCAGACTGTCCTGCAACAGTTACTAATTTTGATTATTTAAGATGTGGCAGAAAAGGGAGAATATTAGTAAATACAAACTCTTTAGGCTATTCAACTATCCACCTGTATTGGAATTTTGATAATAAATGATGTGAAAAAGGCAAAATTGTAGGCCTGCGCCAAACTGTAGGCCCTCTACCGGCACCCAGTCTGTAGCCTAGTGAACTAATGTTAAGTGACGCCCGTTAACTTTAGCTAATAGTGGACATTTTAAAATGGCAAATAATAGAACAGTTACAACAGTCTGGTAAGATCAGAAAAGGACATCACTTTACTGTAATGCAGCCTTTAAAACTAGTAAAAGACAACGATTATGGCATATCACAATTACGATATCCAAAATCTAAGACAATATCTAGTCTCATATCATGATATCAATATATTGCCCAGCTCTACATGAATGTGTCATAAACAATATAAACATTTATGACATAACGCTAGGGGCGGCTGTGGCTCAGTGGTAGGGCGGTTGCCTGCCAATCGGGAGGTTGGTGGGTCGATCCCCGCCCCGGCAGTCCCATGTCAAAGTGTCCTTGGGCAACTTGCCGATGCTGCACATCGGAGTGCGAATGTGTGTGAGTGTTTATCTGATGAGCAGGTGGCACCTTGTATGGCAGCCTTCAGTGTATGAATGGTGAATGTATCCTGTACTATGTAAAAGCGCTTTGAGTAGTCGTTAAGACTAGAAAAGCGCTATATAAATGCAGCACATTTACATTCTTTTTGTAAGTGTCATTCGGTGTAAGGTATGGTTATAGTTAGGGTTAAGGTTCATGTGTCATGACTGTGTCATGTGTTCATGACAGTGTCATGTCACTCTTATGTAGATACCTTCAAGGAGAGTGTTACCGAAATTTGAAAGCAAGCTTCATCTTCTTTTTCTGTTGTGTTTGAAAACTAGTGGCAAAGCTAACAAGCATCTGTGCTGCGTTCAAATAAGCTCGGGAAAAAAACAACCCGTAGAAACACTGCTAAATGCATAGACATCCATGGTCAAATGGTAAATGGTAGAAATGGAACGGCGTTCCCCCTCATTTGAAACACAAGGTTACTACTTAGCAAAGTTGACGTGTCAATCAATGTCATCAGTAATGTACTGTAAATGTCGTGTTAATGTTGTGTCATCGCTGACTGATGTTTTCCTGGGCCGAGCTCATTGTTAAAGGATAAATCATTTCTTTCTACAATCTGGGTCATATTTTCATAGTGTGGGCCGTTAGTCCTGTTGTTTATACGACAGGTTACTAGCTAACTGTTGATACCTGGGGACACAACACTGTTACACAGAGTCTGAAGCAACGTAGACTATCCTCCTTCTCTTTTATCACTTTCTTCCCATATTCTTCATTGGATGACTGCCATGCACAGTTCTTAATAATAGCAGTTCAAGTTGGACTGTTTGTGTCCTGCTTAAGGGCACCTCAGCGGGTAGTGAAGAATGAAAATAAATCATTTGGTTACTCATGATCTCCATACTCCTTTAACTGTAAACAACTAATAACAGTGTGAAGCAGGATTTAGCACCAGCCCCTTTACTACAGTGCCTATGATGCATGTCTAACAGCAGAGAGGCCTGTATGCTGTAGTACTGTGACTGAGTTCCCTCCCAATCCATCCGACTGCAAAGCCCCGCAGACCGACCCACAATTAAGACCCGCTCATCGATCAACTGTGGTCAACATGCTGCAGGGCCAAAGATGTCCTTTCCTCCTCCAAATAGCCTCTCAGAGACTTATGAGAGAGAGAGAGAGAGAGAGAGAGAGAGAGCGAGAGAGAGAGAGACAGAGAGGTCCTATGTGCGTTGTACCTGTGTCAGACACCCCCTCTACGCATGTTCTGTTCTGTGTGATTGGGCTCTATAGTCCCCATCACTCACTGCCATCCAGACGTCTCCCCTGTGTGTGTGTGTGTGTGTGTGTGTGTGTGTGTGTGTGTGTGTGTGTGTGTTTGCCCGTTTATCATCGATGAAAGCCATAAGAGGGTCTCTTCATCACCCTACCGCGGTAGTAACAGCTCTATAGCACAGGTTTGCTGATGAAGACACAAGCACTTTGATATTTAAGACACTAGACATGAAGACATGAAGGTCCCGTCCAATGATATATATATTTTGTGTATCTATTTTAATCTCTTCTTTCTCCCAGCTGGTCTGGAACTCTACCCCCCCCCCCCTTCATATTATTCTGGTTTATGGTACGAGTAGTGGTGTACATATGTTTTGTTTTTTCCTCCTTGGATCTGTGTTAATGTTGAATACCATGTGATGTGATCTGCAACCTAATTTCCCTATGGGGACAATAAACATGAACTAACTAACTAACTAACGAACTAACTAATACTACCATTTCAAATAACCCCCTTTTAAAAATTGTTGGAAATATACTTCTTTGATAGCTTACCCTGATTTAGATTTATGTAGATTTAAACTTTTGGAGTTTTTGGCGTTAAGAAGGTCTCATTCTCTTCCAGATTTGTTCTTGAGATGTACAGTACATTAGTCCAAAAATATATATATCCCAAAACACGCGTTTTGAATATGCTGAAAATTTGCACCGTAAATGGTTGCCTACAAGTTCACCAGAATGCAGGAACTGACGCGCGATTACTAAAATGGGGATGACGCCCTGTCAAATGAAAGTTGAAACAAAACATGTCTTTCATGTTCTTATTTTTATCCTTTAAGTGATGCTGGAAAGCTTCAGTAGTGGTACAAATATCAACTGAACTGATTGACAACAACAACAGATACTTAAGATAGACGATAGAAGACCAGTTTAAAGGTACACTCCCTGTGAAATCAAACTATAACCGAATCACAGAATTGTCACATTCAAACAGGAAAACCTTTTTCATTTTACTATAAATTCAATTTCAATTCAATTTTTCTTATATAGCGCCAAATTACAACAGTTATCTCATTGCGTGTTTCATAAAAGAGTAGGTCTAGACCGTACTCTGATGTTATTTACAGAAACCCATCAGTTCCCACCAAGAGCAAGCACTAGGTGTTTTGAATTATGAAAAGTATATCATACAGATTCAAAAAAGCAGGACAAAATGCCCGGTTTTATTACCATTGCATGTTATTTTTATTGTTTGGGCTACTCCTCTAACTTACTGCCTTATTTAACTTTTTTTTTAAACTCAAAGCTATAGTGTGAAGTTTCTGTTTCTCAAGTAATGACAACAACACTGTTTGTGCATCTACATGATACAAGCCTTGGGTGATCGCGCGCCACCCACACCCATCCACCACACAATTGCTTACGCTGAGGATTAACCCTTGTGTGGTCTTCCCATCAATCATGCAACTTTTTGTTTTTTCTGGGTTAAAAATTTCAACATTTTGTCAACGTTTTTGTCAATTTTATTCCATTTTGTTGGTCACATTCCTCCAATTCTTTTGTCATGTTTTTGTAATTATGTTTTCGTCACTTTTTTCAATTCTTTGTCACTTTTTTGGAAAACAAATTGTCACTTTTGGCAATGTTTTTGATGTTTTTTGTCACTTTTTCCAATTTCATGGTCACTTTTATTACCCTTAAAAAAAAAAGTTTATTACAAAGGTTTTTTTTTCTGCGTTTTGGTAATTTTTTTCAACATTTGTCACTTTGTTCAAAGTTCCTTTGTCATAGCTCTGATATAGAAAGCTTTTGTATACAGGTCCGATTTGAACCAAGGACAACAGGAGGGTTTAAAAACACAATATACTCTTCAGAAGCGGTAATTATCTCCTAAATTGTAAAGCTGAACTCTTCTGTTGCCCATTTTCATCGGGGACATATAACGCATCATACCAATTTCTAAACAGAAATGTATTAATGAACGTCAGTTGCATGTTGCATTCAAACCGTTGATATAATGCTAATTAAGACTATCAGCTCCACACAACTTTCTGTATTTCTCAGTATGACTATGTTAACAAAATGGTGTCATCCAGTGAGTTTCAGCACAGAAACTCAAGTGAAGATAACGACTTCTTCTGTAGAGTCTATCTTGTTTTTTTAATCGTCCGTTTCCTCCTTGACTACTAGCAACTGTGTGGAGGAGGGGTGGGGGTGGTGCATGATCACGGAAGTCTTGTATATAAAGTAGTTGTGCACTATAGCTTTAAATTCACATTGTGAATGTAGGCCTATGCTGCGAGGACTGCAGTTATGGTGGTGTTAATGTTCTAACTTGTGACAACACACACACACACACACACACACAGGGTATGGTTGACTGGGCCCAAGTTGATATAATCTGTTAAATATGTTTTCCCTGCGTAGAGGTCATTCGCTGCTTGACTTCCAAATGGTGTATGTGCATGTGTGTGTTCTACTTTGTGAACGTGTGTGCTTTTGTGTGTGTGTGACTAATGGCTTTAGTAATGCTAAGCCACATGGGGCTCGACTGCAGGTTATGAATAGAAAAACTCCACTGCAGCTCTTTATGAGCAAGCTAATCAATTTGGTTCCACCAGGCACGTGAGCTCTATTCTCAATCAACCCGTGTTCATCATCGAATTACCTTCTTCATTTGCATAATATGATACAGTGTTTGGAATAATCATTACGTGCATTTTTCGATGGTAATACGCTACTCCTTCTTATGCAGCAGTGAGCAGTGTAATAATTGCTGTTTCGCATAAAGTTACACTACCGATAGGCTGACCAAAGTGCATGGACACTCAAACATTCTTCCAATAAGTGATGTTATTGTCAGTCTGCTGCTAACAACGACAACCTCTACTTTAGTTTGAAAGCTTTCCACCGTTATAGAACACGCAGGGATTATTATATGTGCCCTATTCCGCAACAGGAGAATTCGTAAGTTCCAACACTGATGTTGGGTGATCATATTTAGCTCACAGTCTGCGTTCCAGTTCATTCCACAAGTGTTGGATGGGGTTGAGGTCAGGGCTTTGTGCGACTGTTACTTTCTGTCGTTCAGATATGAGAAGAGTAAATGCATCTGTCACCACTTAGCAGTGCTAATTAATGAAAGGCTCCTATGTAATAGTAGCCCGGTCCTACCAGACTCTGGTACATTAACCTGATCCTACCAGACTCTGGTCCATTAGCCCGGTCCTACCAGACTCTGGTCCATTAGCCTGATCCTACCAGACTCTGGTACATTAGCCCGGTCCTACCAGACTCTG
>NC_045736.1:4477596-4477701 GCF_008692095.1 Etheostoma spectabile | reverse complement strand
CCGGTCCTACCAGACTCTGGTACATTAGCCCGGTCCTACCAGATTCTGGTCCATTTCATTAGTCCAGAGAGTCTAACCACTCTCCATTGACAAGTGTTAACTTCC
>NC_045736.1:4477373-4477586 GCF_008692095.1 Etheostoma spectabile | reverse complement strand
GTACTCTGTTGAAGTTTAAAACTATTGGCTCAGTCCAGAGCCACTCTGGATCTGCCATAACCAACCGCTAACATTTGGTCGTAACGTAGACTTAGCATCGCTAACGTTAGCCTTAGCCAACTCCTTCCCCACTAACGGAGCGATCTGGAAAATCAAACCTTTTCCGAGCCCTGCGGGGAGGAGGGCCACAACATCATGGCCACCAACAAAACT
>NC_045736.1:4476620-4477363 GCF_008692095.1 Etheostoma spectabile | reverse complement strand
TGTTCTTGCTCTGGCTTTAACTTCTGGATATTCGGCAGCGTTGCCACAACGGACCGAAGGGCTTTGCACGCATTATTCTCCACCGCCATTAGTACGGAACCTTATTGGGTTATTGGGTGGTTTATCGGATTTTTATAGCCAACTAACAGTATAACTGCAATTGCAGCCTCTTTTAAAAAATGTGTTTTTATCCTACAAATTAGATTTTCTAAATATTATTTGGAGGGAATTTAATTGGTGACAGGATTTCAAACAGCGCCTCAGACTAGAAGTACACAGCAAGGGTCCACATACTTTTTCCATTTACTTAAAAAATGCTGTTTTTGATCTTATCTTCTGGATTTTTGCATATGTCAATAGGAAATGACTTTGTCAATTTGTCCAGAAACATTAATTAAACGTGTAAAATAAACGTCTGACACCACGCTTGCCTTAAAGACCTTATATTATGCTCATTTTCAGATTCATAATTGTATTTAGAGATTAAATCAGAATAGCTTTACTTGGTTTGATTTTCCAGAAGCACCATATTGTTCTTTTACTGCACATTGCTGAAGCTCCTCTTTTCACCCTATGTGTTGAGCTCTCCGTTTCAGCTACAGAGTGAGGCATCTCACTTCTATTCCATCTGTGTTGGGAGTTGCACATGCATAGTACCTTAGTCAGGACTACTAGCCAGTCAGAATTAGAGTATGAGGGCGTACCCTGACAGTACCAAGGTAAGGACTACTAGCCAGTCAGAA
>NC_045736.1:4457368-4476610 GCF_008692095.1 Etheostoma spectabile | reverse complement strand
AGGGCGTGCCCTGACAGTACCTAGGTAAGGACTACTAGCCGGTCAGAAGCAACAGTGTGAACAGTGTTTTCTGTTGGAGATGGTAAGTCCCTTTGGGGGGGGCCTTGGGCATTTTTACTTTGTTAACCTATAATGTGCACAAAAAAGATAAATAAAGGACAATAAAGGAAAGGGGAAAAGCCAAAAAGCATAATATGAGCACTATCAGACTTACTGCTTACTGAATAAATCTTGCATGTTTTCTATAAAGCACTTTGTGCTTTACAGTATTTATCAGTGAAAAACACTCTATAAACACATTTTACCTACTTACTTACTTACTGCTCAAAATAATTAGAAAAATACTGTAAATTCTCTTCTGGTATTCAAATAATGCTAGTGTGTGGCCACCATTTAAAAAAAAAAAAAAGGCCAGTAGTAAATATTGAGAGGGGTGGATTTACCTGTTCGCTATTTGTGTACATGGTAAGTTCTTATATTTATGATAGTATATATTTGTACAGCAGTAATTCCATCCCTTAACACAGTCATGTCATGCTCACCACTCTGCTTCTATAGGTCTCTCTTTTTTAACGCAAAAACTGTTTTCATTCTCTATTTATTTCTAGTCGCTGCTGCTCTACCATCAGTGAACTGAACAGAATACTTCCTGCAGATGTGTCACATTAAAAGCCCACCAGGGACAATGCCCTTTGAGTTGCTAAAAGGCTTTTAATGGAAAACATCTGCACAGAAAGTGTCAAGTTTCACTGAGTGTAGCTTAACAGCAATTGCCAAATGGCAAATTGGAAAAAGAAAAAGTTTGAAATATTGTACAGTATTTCTGTAAGAGAAGATACACTGAAGGGTATGACATGTTGTTATACTGATGAAATACGTCTGTGGGAATGTATACAACGTATTATTAAATCTGATAAACATGCAGGAAGTTAGCATTGAACTTTGCATTTGACTTATATTTCTTGTGCATTTACACATAAATGTACCCTCTGCATTCACCCCAAGGTATAAGGGGGAAATGAAAAAGCCCTTTGTCTCATTAAACCTGTTTCAGACAAAGGTCTGGTCCCCATTCAGTATTTAAGAATTTACAGTTATAATGATAAAATACCAGAAATTAAATACTCCCATCTATAGCATGTCTGGGCAGGAAAGCTCACTGGTCAAACAGAGACATCTAGTGGTCAGCAGCAGTCAGTGCAGGGCTGGCCCAATTACAATGAATGGAGATTTATTGTGCAGTAGTGTGTGTTGGTAAATTCATAACAAAACACATAATGTGTGTGTGTCTGGCTTCATTCCTGCCACTGCCAGATATTTAAAGGCAGAGTCAGTTGGCTGCTTTTTGCCTGAAGGAGACTATATATGAACGTGTCTGGTACTGGTTACTGGACCCTTTAGAGAAAATGGTTGTGTACTGTGTGGAGAATACAGCCATTAATACATAAATTTGTATGTGTGTGTGTGTGTGTGTGTGTGTGTGTGTGTGTGTGTGTGTGTGTGTGTGTGTGTGTGTGTGTGTGTGTGTGTGTGTGTGTGTGTGTGTGTGTGTGTGTGTGTATTTTTGTGTGTGTATGTTTGTCTGGATGACTCAGAATATCTCACGGCAATATTAATAACACATCATGAATACAACTCACGCTCACATAACACTGTCTCGCTCTCTCCACCTCTTCCTCTTTTTCTCTGTCTCTGTGTCTCTCTCTCTCTCAGTCTCTCTCTCTCTTTCAGTCTCTCAGTATCTGTCTGAGTCGGAGTGTATTATTTAAGATAAGCTGAGCTGATGTATTATGTCATTAAATCTCTCTCTTTTTCTCCTCCTCCCTTTGCTTGTCATATCTTTCCTAATTCCTCCTTCACACCAATCCTTACTTTGTTTCTTCCTTTCTGGTAAATCCTTTCATTTCCACTTTTCTTATCTCCCCTTTTCTTTATCTGATTTTACTTACTACCTCCATCCTCCTTTCCTGTAAACGTCCCCCTCCATCCCTCCTTGCTGTCTCTTGTCCCTGCCTCCATCCTGCTCCCAGCATGCAGCAGTGCTCCCATCAACATGAAGGTGCAGCATGTGAACGCCAGTGCCCTGGTTGTGCGCTGGGCGCGTCCCGAGGTCACCTACCACCCGCCCATCCTCCACTTCCTGGTGTCGTACAGCTGGACCACCCACGACGACAGCTACGAGGAGACGCACCTCACCGACGCCAAACACAAACTGGTGAGACTGGGAGGGACTGGAGCCTGGGACACGTCCAAACGGCATGGATGTAGACTCAGAGCAACTAGAAGTTGCATTACAAATGTGGAGTAGAAATGTAAAAGATTTGAGTAAGCTCTGTTTGAAAAATAGGGGCATTAAATACTGAATTTGGTATTAAGTATTTAAAAAATACAGTATGAATAATGTTGTTTTAATATTATAGTGATCTTTAAGTTACTTGACAGATCAATCTACTGTCTCAGACACCTCCCTGAAGGCAAGATGGGCGATAATGTTTGGTGTATAAAGCGTGGAGAAGACCTCTACCTCAGAGTATGTGACAAAGGATGTGAACCCTACGGTTCAACCCCTATAGTCCTGGGCCCAGTGGCTCCTCACGCTTCACATGTCACACATCTTGAATTATAAAAAAGAATTGCTTGTAATTTAAAGGTCCCAGTCTCTTTTATATAGACCTTAGTGGTCCCCTAATACTGTATCTGAAGTCTCTTTCTATAGACCTTAGTGGTCCCTAACTGTATCTGAAGTCTCTTTTATATGACCTTAGTGGTCCCCTAATACTGTATCTGAAGTCCTTTTATATAGACCTTAGTGGTCCCCAATACTGTATCTGAAATCTCTTTTATATAGACCTTGTGGTCCCCAAATACTGTATCTAAGTCTCTTTAATATACCTTAGTGGTCCCCTAATACTGTATCTGAAGTCTCTTTTATATAGACCTTAGTGGTCCCCAAATCTGTATCTGAAATCTCTTTTATATAGACCTTAGTGTCCCCAAAAACTGTATCTGAAGTCTCTTTTATATAGACCTTATTGGTCCCCTAATACTGTTTCCGAACTCTCATTCCCAAAATTCAGCCTTGGTGCACAATTCCAGCCACTAGAGCCAGTCCCACTATGAGCTTTTCTTAGTATGTGCTGTTTCTGAGTCTTTAGCTTTTGAGGAGTAGAAGGGGGGGGGGGAGGTCAGCCCATCTGAGCTTTCATTTTCTCAAAGACAGAGCAGGATACCCAGGGCTCGGTTTACACCTATCACCATTTCTAGCCACTGGTGGACTATAGGCTGTCTGGGGGAACTCATATTAATGTTAAAAAACCTCATAAAGTAACATATCATGCCATGAGACCTTTAAATCCCATCAGCAATTAAATTCCTTCCAAATATGTAGCAAATGAAATTTGTATGAAAAAGACACTGTTTTTAAAATCCCAATAATACAACTGTTAGTTGTAAATGCAATCCAATAAGTGTATACTTACATTAACATTGACATCTGTAAAATATATCACTCTGTGTATAATAAATGTGGAGACATCAACATGCACGTTAGCAGAAATGTTTTCTAATGTAAAAACAAATTAAATAAACAACTATGCATTAACGTAGAAGCACATTCACACTCACATTTCCAGCATGACAGTGTTGTATAACATATAGGAAATCACCAGCATGGAGTAGATTTGCTTAACATCAAATATGAGTGCATCTATAATGAGCTTAGTGCTTTAAATTGTCTTTAAATGAGATATTCTCACACATACATGCACACACAGACACACACACACACACACTCACAGCCTTTCTTCTGATGTGATTTCTCGGCCTGGTTTGTGATAGAAAAAACTAAAAGCAAAACTCTCTGTTCAGACTTTTCCGACTCTGAGCTGTCTGTAGCCATGTTTTCCTGCTATGTAATCCACAGAGATACAGAAGAACAATGAGTCCTTTCAGTTCAGTCATCATGTCCACAGCCCTGTGTGCCTCATCACACCACTGTATTTGTGTGTGTGTGAAGTTAGTTTCAAAGGAGTTTATTTCAACTTCCAGACCTGTCAGTCCATGGGCTTTCCAACGCTGAAATCAGCTGAAGAATGAATAATGAATGACAGCTGAATAATAAATACTGAAGCCAGTGCTGGTGTGTTTCACACAGCAGTTCCCAGTGGACTGGGTAGCCACTGGACATTGGCTGTAAGAAATAAAAATTTAAACAAAAAGCTGATTTTGTAATACAAGCTAGTATTTAGATAATGGCTGGCCCAAAATAAAAGGCCTCGACATGAAGGACAACAACAAGATGACCTATCACCTGTCCTATGATGGAGTCATGTCCATCTCACCACTTTGTGCCCCAACCAGTCCTCCAAACCAGTCATCTGTCCCTACCCTCTGACCAACACACCAAGACTAGAGATGTTCCAAGACCATTTTTTGCTTCCCGACACTAATTCCAACACCTGAACTCAAGCCGATATGAGTACTAATCCGATTCCATTGTAGAATATATTTTATCATGTTTAACAGCTGTATGGGTTGCCATCGGCCTGGCTCGGGTTAAAACATTTGTCAAACATGAACAAACACAATTAATGATGCTGTAGAACTTTCTTTATTATCCAGTTATGCAGTCACAATGGAAAAAGCACCTCTTAAAGTACATTTCCTTTAAGGCTAAATTACATGGTATCAGTCTGGTCTCCAGTCTCCAGTACTTGCCAATACCAATACCAGCATTTAAAGGACAATACCGGCGCAAAATGTGTGTGAATGTTTTCATGCTAATCGAAAGTGTCTGTAGCTTGAACCAACGTACCGTGAACCAGTTGGATAACTGTTAACGCTAGCTTTCTGGGCATTGGGTAAACTGCTCTTTCACACCGCTAACAAGGATCATAATAGCACTGTACAACGGTAGCATAATGAACACATTGAGAACTTTGCAAGTGTACAGACACTTTATTAAAAAAGATAGTTTATCAAGACAGGAGCGCTCGCGTAAACAGGCGGGCACCATCTTGGAGAACAGGCAAGACCAGTTGAGCAACAAACGCCGTGCAACCAGTCACCAGTAACATAGCTCCAACACAGCGTTCTTGATTAACTAGCATAGGGGGGTCTGGGAGCAGGCGACCGTTTTGGCTGTAATATCCCAAATTTGGTGGCCTCTGTCACATTCTAAGGCCACTATTCCATCATATACACTGATCATACTTGTTGCATATTTAAATAATTGTTCCTTCTCATATTTTTGTGTATATTTTTCTTATATATTCTTTTGTTATTGCCTGTATCTATATGAGTCTATTCATCAAATGACGCAGCCTGATAAACGTGCATACTGGCCTACTAATGGTGCATTCAAATACAATCAAACATGCTGTAAGTGTGGGGAACGAAGGGCACCAAGAGGTTAAGTGCGGGGGGTATGTCCCGCTACGCCCTTGGAACAGCCCATTGATTATGATTTTCTTTTAATGATGATGTATGATTATTTTTGGGCTTTAGGACGTTTTGGGGCTTCAAAGTACAAACTGTTCTACTACTCTGGGAGGGCTTCTATACAAAAGAAAAGGAAAAGAAAAACCCAAATGGGTCACATCAACGTCCAGATTCTAGATCAACCAACCATCAACTCCAACTACACACCCACCCACATAACAAAGTGCTTCCTCTTTCCAACTGTAGTTGCTGTTTTACTGCTTCCTTTGCTTTGTTCTTTTTTTTCCTTCCTTTCTGTCCTGTCCTACAGACAAAAGCACCGTGTACACAGGCACCATCACGTCCTCGCCAAACACTAACATTATTACATTCATTCATCCTTAACCCTCTGAGGACAAAAGACGCACAAGCGAGTCCAAGCGATGTTTGACAGCACTCCTACTCAAAAAGCCATAATTCAAAATTTCATTTATTCATATATTACACTAATTTTGTAAACCAAAGACTTCTGTAGTCTCATTTCAAGCGCCAAAAAATTAAGTGCAGCTAGTTTTTAATAAGAGATATCCTCTGTTTAGTTTTTTTTCATGTCCCTACTTTCCCTCCTTCCTTCTTCAACCCCTCCCTGATGATGCATAGCCAGCTGAAAACAAACCACCCACTGCCACTGCAGCCTTCAGCCATATGTTATTGGATTAAACTGATTAATGTGCTATGATTTACCCTCATCACTTTGATACACATGCACACATGAACATATTTTAATCATCCAGCGCTTTCCCATGTGCAAAGATATCACTGGCCAGACTGATTTCTGATTAGACAGTGAAACTGCTTTAAAAAGAGCCCCAGTCAAATTGATTGTAAATAATGATGGGACAGTCAAATGCAGTTGGACTGGGTGGCAGCATGCTGTGTGTGTGTGTGTGTGTGTGTTTGTGTGTGTGTGTGTGTTATTTCAGAAATACAGAGGACCTTACATCATCAAAAATAGGGCCGCGAGTGCCTTGTGAAATCTAATAAATTGGAACCAAACTGTTTGGACACGTACATAATCAGCAGCAATTGCATCATGAAAATATATTTTTTTTGAGTTTTTTTCTGGTTGACAATAACACATACACGCAGCTCTGGCAAAATAAAATGTATTATGAGAAAATATGTTGGCAAAGGTTTTAATAAAAGTAGTTAATTATTTGTCTGGGGACAAAGGCGCTTGATCACAAACACTAATGCCAACACACACGCACACACAGACACACACCAAGAACACACAACGTCCTTTATCAATTCCATTACAAATGGTCTCATCAGGAGCCAAAATGAGCCATGAGAGAAGGCTGTGGAGCAGACAGAAGGTTTCATTCCCTTACATTGTGGTCTGCCGATCGGCTAACAGAATACTAATGCTGAGCTGGAGGGCATGCAAAAAAGCATGACCTTGGGCCAGCGGCTCTGTGGCGAAACAGGAATGGCCGCAGAAGAAGGGATCAGACTGCCCCCTGGCTGTGGAAGCAGCTTCACATTCTGCCACAATAACAGAGATGCAGGGAGAGAGGTGGGAAGTGTTTTATCCTCTCATCATTAACTCGAGAGACTATCCCTCCCACTGAAATCTACTTCACTCTGCCCTCGCCCTCCCTGCTCTTCCTCCCCTTGGCGTCTTCCCCCCCCACGGCCCTTCCCACACATTATTTTTTCTACCCTCTTTCTGTCAGCCCTTTGATTCTGCTCTTATTCCTTTATATTCTCCCTTGACGCCTCTATCTAGGTCATAACAGGGACTTATATGGCTTTAGGACCCCCAAATCCCTCTAACGCCCCTCTTGTCACAGTCAGTGTAATGAAAAAATCTGGACTGGACTATGAGGGTGGGGGGATCGACAGGCAGACAGACAGGCAGGTAGACAGACAGACAGACAGAGAGACAGGCAGAAAGACAGACAGACAGAGAGGCAGACAGGCAGACAGGCTGGCAGACAGACAGACAGACAGAGAGACAGGCAGAAAGACAGACAGACAGAGAGACAGGCAGAAAGACAGAGAGGCTGGCAGACAGACAGACAGACAGACAGAAAGACAAGCTGGCAGACAAACAGACAGACAGACAGACAGACAGGTATGCAGGCAGGCAGACAGGCTGGCAGACAGAGAGACAGGCAGAAAGACAAGCTGGCAGACAAACAGACAGGTATGCAGGCAGGCAGAAAGACAGGCAGACAGACAGACAGACAGACAGACAGACAGACAGACAGACAGACAGACAGACAGACAGGCAGGCAAAAAGATACAGTACAATACACTACATAATTAAGCTTTTTTTAAGTTCAGTCCAAGACAGAATGTTTATGACTTACACAACAAGCATCTTATCTCGTTACTACACATCCCTACAGCATAACTAAACAACATTATAGGTTGATTTTAAAAAACTTCTTAAAATGAAACATACAACTGTTGTGATTACTGCTGCATGCTAGCGGTTCATTCATGTGAACTAGTTAAGTGCAAGTAACAAAAATATGTAAGGTTACTAAAACATCAGGGATTTGCTTAAAATGAGTCAGGTAAAACTACTAAAATAAGGACGTAACGTGAGGCGTGAGACGTCGCTGTGTCACATACTAAGGTTCGTTCATTTTCAAAATGACTTTTGACTTTTGGTTTCACATCCCTGGACAGATATTTTAGTTTGGACCAAAGGAGTATTGATCAACCAAGCCACAGGCATTGCCATTAGGCAGCTTTGGTCCAGATGGTCCAACAATGGGAACGTTGGTGGTTTGATTCCTGGCACTGGCGGTTCTGGGGGTTGCAAGGGTGGCCAAAACCCCGTAACATTAAGCCTCAACCCCCCCCCCCCAATCTGGCCCCTTAACTGTGGCCAGTAGATTTGGAACGGCATCTTTATCCCCCAAGAGGGGATAGTATTGCAGTGATAGATAGAATGTAGGTTAACACTAAATGAGTATCCTTGTGTTTATTTATGTACTGTATGTGTACCGTCTTTTGTAGAACCAAATCTGGGGAGGGTTGGGGGTATTTAAGACTTGTGCTTAATATATTTGGTACCCCCTAAAATTGCATCTGGCCCTAGCCTGGGCCATCTTTTTAAAACGGTCTAGAACTGCCCCTGATCTCTGGCCCCTGCAGTCTGCATGCCCTTGAGCAAGAGTGGGTGAGTGTTTATCTGATGAGCAGGTGGCAGCCTCGGCCACCAGTTTGTGAATGTGTGTGTGAATGTTTAATGGTGCATGTAGAACTTTGAGGAGGCGTTAAGACTAGAAAAGGGCTTTTTAAATGTAGTCCACTGAAATCCTTACAACTTTATTGGTAGTGTGCTAAAACAAGTGGTCCAGTAAAACCATATCTACAGCAGAATGTCACAGAAAAAAAACACTGTGTACATAAGCACCATCACTTCCTCACTAAACACTAAGATCATACATTGTCTTTAACCCTCTGAAGGCAAAAGAGCACTGCTAGTCAAAAGTGTTAAAATTTCATTTTAGAAATTTATTTGCTATTTTATTCATATATTACGCTACCTTTGTGAACCCAAGACTTTTGCAAACTCATTTCAAGCAGTAAAACTATTAAGTGTAGAGATATGTGTTCAAATCAGAGAGGTGAAAAATATTGCCGCTTTAGGGCCAAAGTTACACATTGCTATGGAACAATTTTGGGCGTCACTATACAGAAACCGGAGTTTGTTCTGAACATTTTGATATAAATCACATGGGGATTAGATTATTTGCTAATACCCTTAATATGAGAATTCAAGAAGATATCTACAAATGCCCTCAGACCTCCGAGGGTTAATGTTTAACATTTCCTCCTTCTAGATGTACTGTGCTGCTCATGAGTATAGGAGCCCATGCTTAAGTTGACTAAAAAGAGGAATAAAAAAAATCATCTTTTGAAAATTGCCTTATTGCCTTAATCACTAAATGAGGGAAAATCCAACCTTTAAGGACACCAATTCTCTTTGTGAATGAATAATGTAAATAAATAAATGTTCTTCCTTAAAATATAGTGGGCATAAGTATACACACCCCTATGTTAAATTCCCATAGAGGCAGGCAGATGGTTATTATATTTCATGGATCCAGGATACTATGCATCCTGATAAAGTTCCCTTGGCCTTCGGACCCCCCCATCACGTACATGTGCATGCCACCATACATAGTGATTGTCATGGTTTAATTTCTTAGCCTAATAGCTGGTTTGATTTGCATTGAAAGAGGATTTTTTTTATGGAAAGCACTTCACGCCGATCTCTATCTATGGTGAAGGGTATGTAATTATGTGGGGGGGGGGGGGGGGGGGGGGGGGGCTATTTTTATTCCAAAGGCCAAGGGAA
Organism: Etheostoma spectabile; assembly: GCF_008692095.1. Lineage (NCBI taxonomy): Eukaryota > Metazoa > Chordata > Actinopteri > Perciformes > Percidae > Etheostoma > Etheostoma spectabile. The sequence goes on along the minus strand of NC_045736.1, from coordinate 4,466,808 downwards.
CTTTATCAGGATGCATAGTACACTGGATCCATGAATTAACTGGCCTATAATGATAAACATCTGCCTGCCTCTATGGGTATTTAACATAGTGGTGTGTATGCTTATGCCCCCTGTATTTTATGTGTTCAAGATACATCATTCATTCATAAAGAAAATTTGTGTCCTAAGTTTTAGTTAAGGCATTGAGGCAATTTTCAAAAGATGATTGTTTTTATTCCTCTTTTTAGTCAACTGTACTCATGAGCAGCACTGTTTAGAATGACCTGTCTTTCTATAGCCTACTACTGTCTCTGGTCTTATTGTACATTAGTCTGGATCAATGACATTTCCAGTTCCAATTGCCAGATGTCCCTCTCCTTCCGCTCTCTTTGTATTGCCGTTCTTTAACGCTGTTTGCTTCAGGAAACAACAATATACTTTCAGCTAGCGATCTACACGCTGAGAATGGTATTGGCGACAATTTGGATCGTGCAACAAGAAAGGCCTGCTCGGTTCTCTCGGGGAATGGTTGTAAGGATTTACAAAGAATATGTTTACGACATTTTGTCTCTAACTGGGACGTTTTGGGACTGATTGGTGGGATTGTTGTGGACGGAGTACACAACTGGTAATGAGGTTTAACAATGTATCAGCTCATTTAAATAGCTCACGTTACGGTGTTTTCTGAATAGCTAACTTCATTTAATATTGTGTGGCGTTTTCTTAACAAGGGAAAATGTTTCACCAGAACAAGTTCCTTCCTGGGACTATTTAGCAGAGACACATCCGAAGCACAGCCAAGACCAGTGTGATTGGTTTAAAGAAATGGAAAGAACCCAGAGCGTGTTTTCCTCCTATCCCACAATGTAGGCCCTATGTCCTGAGTCACGCAATGCAAAACTAATTGAAAGTAACAAATGTAGTTGTATGATATATATACTCACTCACTTTCTTTGTATTGTATTGGGTATAAATACACTACCGGTGCAGATCAGTTCTGTGAAGAAGAGTAATCTGATCCCACACTCTTCAGACATTCGGTTGGTTTATCAGCTGCTGTTGATGTCACTGTACATTAAAGCCCTGAGACGTTTGCATGAAACCTTTTGATTTACTCAAATCTTTGCCACCCATCTGTGTGAGAGCAGGAGTCAGCTGGAAGCGCGGATTCTCCACTGCGTTAGTGTAAACAGCACCACCCCATCTGACAGCGCGCTGCCTCCTCATGAAAGCCATCAGTCGCACGTCAGATTTTCTGCACGGTCCCATGGTGCATTTGTGGTGATGAAATCTACTTCTTTTTGAATTCACAACGGAGATTAAAAGGAGCTGTGTGGCAATTCACAGCTAAAAGAGGAAAACTTATAATTAACTCAGTTCTACCAAAATGAAAACACAGGCATGATTCTATTGAAGGTGTATCATTTTACCACCGGTATATCATTACCACTTTCGTTTGAATAATGTAAGCACATGGCTGAGCATATTGTCAGCCTTTCTCTGCATGCGTATCCTAAAGCCTGAATGTTATTATAAACACAATATAACTGGCTGACGAGACCGTTCCATTCCTGACTGCAAGAGAATATTTCACTTTATGAGTTTTTTTAGCATTAATATGCATTCCCCCAGCCTGCCTATGGTCCCCAAGTGGCTATAAATGCCAATAGTTGTAAACGTTATCCTTCTCTGCCTTTAAGAAAATGAAAATTTTTTTGCCCCTTATGAGGTCATAAGGGGCAATATTACCTTCCCTTTCTCTACTTTGCACGCCCAGAGAATTTGGCCCATCCATGAGAGAGAGAAATCATTGATTTCAAACAAGCAAAGTGGCAGTTGGTCAAGGCCACACCCCCAACAGTATTAGGGGACCACTAAGGTCTATATAAAAAAGACTTCAGATACAGTTTAGAGGACCACTAAGGTCTATATAAAAAGACTCCAGATACAGTATTAGAGGACCACTAGTCTATATAAAAAGACTTCAGATACAGTATTAGGACCACTAAGGTCTATATAAAGAACTTCAGATACAGTATTAGGGGACCGCTAAGGTCTATATAAAAGAGACTTCAGATACAGTATTAGGGGACCACTAAGGTCTATATAGGAGACTTCAGATCAGTATTAGGGACCGCTAAGGTCTATATAAAAGAGACTTCAGATACAGTTATTAGGGACCACTAAGGTCTATATAAAGAGACTTCAGATACATTATTAGGAACCCTGAGGTCTAAAAACAACTTCAGATAACAGTATTAGGGGACCACTAGGTCTATATAAAAGAGACTTCAGATACAGTATTAGGGGACCACTAAGTCTATATAAAGAGACTTCAGATACAGTATTAGGGGACCACTAAGGTCTATATAAAAGAGACTTCAGATACAGTATTAGGGGACCCTAAGGTCATATAAAAGAACTTCAGATACAGTATTAGGGGACCACTAAGGTCTATATAAAAGAGACTTCAGATACAGTATTAGGGGACCACTAAGGTCTATATAAAAGCATCCAAAGAGCATCATGTCACGGGACCTTTAAACCAAGTTCACAATCTGGTAGGCTCAGAAAATGTATGAACGTGTTGGATGGCCTGCTCTATCAACAGGGAGACTTCCACACACAGATGCCTGCTGCTGGAAACCAGGTTGATGAAAGTTGTGAGACTAAATCAAAATTGTGAAGTTGCGGTCCATCAAACCAAAATAATAACCTAAAAGATGCTAAGATGCTGGAGAGCTGTGGGGGAAAACTGGTGATGGTTCTCTGTAGGCACGTCACAACGAGCAACCTTGTACGCACAGTAGTTTGATCCATTGTTCATATACAAACATTGATTAGTGCAGCTTTAGTGAGTGAGATAATATTTCCTTCACAGGAAGGAATGTGTAGGATTATTAAAAATTGTTTGTCAATATGTTGAAAAGTAAACAGACTACAACAATAGCATTAGAGGCTAAGTTATTGATAATAAATAGACCATGGGCAGTTTGATAAGGATTTGACAATTGTTCAAAATACTTTGTATTACCCCGTTGAGAAATCCAAAGTTTGGACAGGTGATATAATGTGATGGTGTGGATGACATACTGGGTATAGTGATGGTTAAATGTCTTCGCTGACTGAACTGACTTTACCTCTTGAACCCATTAAACCGAGTGTGATCTCTTCCAATGGCCTGCTGTATCTCTGTACTTTGTAACTCAATGTGATGATTCTGAATATCTGCAGAGATAAAACATATAAAGCGTCTGAAATGGCCGGCTGATAAATTGGTCAGACTTGATTAAAAAACGAGACTTTAGTCATATAATGAAATTAGAATGAAGTAGTATAGTAATGACATGTGGGAGTCTAATATACCATTAAGACAAGGCTCTACTGGAATTCATCTTTCTTAAGATAAGTGCATGTGCAGTACTTTATCATTCTGCTGATCCAAAGCAGCGTGAATTCTTTCTAATAACTTGACAGAGGGGTTTGAAAAAGAAACGAGTGTGAGCCGATGTGGCTGTGATCCATGCTAATCCAGTCACAACGATAGTGCTGTTAATTTATGTTAAAATAAAAACCCACGTGCGTTTATAGTAAGGGTAAAAAATCTAGTTCCAGTTGTGCCCTCCCTTAAAGTTATTTATGCCATGCACATTTCATATAAATCATCATTAAATATTAAAATTGGTTTTAATGTTTGTAATTAAGGGGGATTTGTTTCCAGGACAACATCCTTGAGGATAACTTACCCCCCCACACCCCCCCCCCCCCCCCCCCCGCCCTGTAACTGAATTAACATGACTTACTGTATGAGACAATGTTGGAGGAGCGTACTGATTTTGTTTGCATGTTGGGTGTCGTCCAGGAGGCCGTCATCTCTCCCGTCTCCCCTGATGTGCTCTACCTGTTCCGAGTCCAGGCCATCTGCATGAATGACATGCGCAGTGACTTCAGCCAGAGCATGCTCTTCAGAGGTAACAAAGTAGCACACACACACACACACACAGACACACACACACACACACACACACAGACAGACACACAGACGCACACACATACACACAGACAGACAAGACAGACAGACAGACAGACACACACACACACACACACACACACCACACACACACAACAGAAAGACAGACAGACAGACAGAGACAGACACACATCACACACACACACCCACACAGACAGACAGACACACACCACACACGCACACATTCACATTCACACAAACACTCACACACACACAGACAGACACACACACACCACACACACATGCACACACACAGACACTCACACACACACAGACAGACACACACACACCACACACAAATGCACACACACAGACATGCACACACACACATGCGCACACACACACACACACACACACTCAGACACACATACCCACACACACAGACAGACAGACAGACAGACACACACACATACACACAGACAGACAAGACAGACAGACACACACACACACACACAAAAACACACAGCGCTTAGCCCTCAAGTGCTCAGGAATTATCTTTGATGTCATCATAACTGTCAAAATGAGCATCGGTACGTATCTCTTTCATGTACACAGCCTTCTGTCAACATGCCTGCATATTGTCCTACATTTGTGTAAGCAGCATTTTAGGACAGTTAGGATTCCTTTCATCATAATATCATGAAATCTTTCACATTACGGTTATTTATGTGAGCTCATATCAACAGCTGCAGGCTAAAGGAAACATACCAGAGGAAAGGAAAGACACACTATCAGTAAGCAAGCTGAAATGCAGTGAGATGGATTCATTTCATCGAGCTACATTCAGTTTATCGGCGGAGCCATTAAGTATTCAGTGCCGTGCATTTACACTCTGTCATGTTGTGATTAATGTGCTTGCAATGCACTCATGGATGTCTTATAAACAGCCCTTCAAAGAAGTGTTCCCTGGTTGTCTCTCCGGTGTTTAACTAGGGATTGTCCTGTTTATTTTCCTTCTCCCCTGTGTTTTAGCCAACACCACCAGGATCTTTGAGGGGACGAGGATCGTGAAAACTGGAATGGTAAGGGAAGCAGAGGTGAATCCCTACGTCTTGTCACTTTTTATCCAGCAGAGAGCAGTGTCTGTGTTGGCATTATTCCTCCCTGTGTGGACAGGCACGTCTCAAAGGGAATTACAAGGGGTTTTTTGATTGCTGAACAACAGTGGGCACAACTGAAGCCACATGTGTTAAACTCTAACTCCAATCTGCATTACCAACAGTCACCTGAGCTAAACAGTTCTCATCAGCAGCAAAACTCATTCGAAGCAACACAACTCTTAACATACGTCTCAAAACAGGCTCAGTGCAGCAAACACTATGACCAACCCTCACTGAGATAACACACACTGTCAGTCAGAACACTGAGAGTACAATCACCAGAAACACCAATGCAGAAAATACTAACTTTCTCATCTTTACAGTGTGAACACTGACTGACTCCACACTACTCAATAGTTTCTTTACTGTAAAGAAAAGATTTATACCTCAAAACAATTTGTATGCAAGGTAAACAAGAAGAAATGAAAATCAGCAGTTTGCTTCAATATGGTATTTTGTCTCTAGTAATTTATGGAATTACTGGAAAAAACTAAAGTTACATAACAGTAACATAGAACAGTGTGACTAATCCTGTCTTTCTCCAGCATCATGCAGCTAGTTATCTTCACCACATTGGATGTCTGCATCATCTCTAAATGCTAATGAATGTGGTGTTTCCACTGATTTCACCTCCATTACTTTCTGAAAAACAGTAAGAACACAGTTTTCCTATTGTAAAGATATGGTGTTTTTCACTTTTTTTATAGCTGTGTATGTATCCTCAGACATCTGACCTGGACATATTAGTATCTTTTCTCTTTTACCTGTTTCTCTCCAACGTTACAGTGTATAATGGTTTGTAATTCTTATTCGGTCTTTGTATAAAAAATGCTTACTGAGCTTTCTCAATATAAATACTGTATACGTTCTCTATTTAGTCTAAAACAAGACACCTGCTTAGGCTTTCAGATAAAATTGCAATCAGCAGAGTCTGATAGGAACCACACTGAGATCTATTCTGTTGAGAATGCGTGGTTAGCAGTTGTGACAGCAGTGTGTTAGCATTTGAACAAAGTGCTGTAAATCCACAGTGTTATGCAGGTTGTGGTTAAAGCCATGGGGCTAAGTGTGTAGAGTTTTAAAAACTGTGTTCTAGCAATGAAAAACAAGCTAGTGTTTGGTCTACATGAACTGCTGCTGTGCAGACTGTAGTCCGAGTTTGTGACTCCAGTTGTGCCCACTGTCACTGTTATGGGGGGGAGGAGCTCTAAGTTATTCGTAATTTTTGAAAGGTCTTAGCATGAATCCGACATATTATTAGCAAATAAAAATCGCCACTGATGATAGGTAAGGCAGTCACAAAGGTAGCCATCCACAGATACAGTTCATCCTGAGGAATCACTGTGCTACGTTCAACACTAAAACACGGTTCACAAAATCATCAGTTATAATGTTAATATAGCTTAGTATTCATGCAAAAAAAAGGTATGTATAAAGGCTTTAGGCCACCCTACATGTTATTATAGGCCCAGTTTAATATGCTACTTATTTTATACAATACATGTAGTATGGGGTCCCTGCTCCGTCCCTCTTTCAGTTAAGAGGTCCTTGGCTTAAATAGCCTTGAAGAGCCCCGTCTTGTCAATAAAGTCAAAGTTTAGGAGTATAAACAAATTCTAACCAGTTAATAGTTTCTTTCTCAGCCGACGGTGTCTCCAGCCTCCTCGGCCGACATGGCTCCCATCTCCTCCGGCTCATCTACCTGGACCTCCTCAGGCATCCCCTTCTCCTTTGTGTCCATGGCGACAGGAATTGGCCCGTCCTCCAGTGGCAGCCAGGCGACGGTGGCGTCCGTAGTAACCAGTACCTTGCTGGCCGGCCTGGGCTTCAGCGGCGGTGTTATCTCCTCCTTCCCTAGCTCCGTTTGGCCGAGCAGAGCGCCGACCCAAAACCCCACCTCCACGCGTCAGAGCACCGACGCGCCCGGGCCCGCCAAAAGCGCCGCGGCGGTCGCAGCCACAGATAACAGCAAAGCTGGGGGTGAGGACGGAGAGCACAGCCAGGGCCAAGGAGAGGACGGAGAGAAGGAAGGAGAGGATAAGGACGAAGAGGAAGAAGAGGAGGAGAAAGAGGAGAAGAAGGAGAGAAAGGGATCAGGAGGGGTGGCCGAGGCCGGGGGGGAGGACAACAGCTCGGCGGTGAATGAGCCACCCAGCCAGACACCGGACACTACCGCAAAGGAGAAAGAACCAGATCCAACTAGCACGCCACCTGGTGAAAAAGGCCAACTGGATGTGTATACCCACAATCCATTTGACTCCACTTCCGCCACAGAGGCAGCCAATGAAAAGGCAGAGTTCCTTGCCCCCCATGACCCAGAGCCGACGCTCAGACCCAGCTCAAGGGGGGACAAGAAGCACTGGCCTTTCTCCATCCACACTGGTAAGTCTACAGGCTCATTTAAACATTTAATCAAATGGGGGACTAGTCAGAAAAAAGTCTGGGAACCAAGAGTGTAATTAATCCCAAGTACGTAAGTTATTAAGTTAAGTAAATTACATGCCCATAAAATAAACTAACTGGATAAGGTCCAAATTGAGCGATTAGAAAGTCCCAGTGCAATTTGAAGAAATCGTCAGAAATGAAATCATTCATCCAAAGATTTGATAACTATAGCTCCCAAGGTCTGCCTAAGGGACCTCTTAACACGAGGTTACACTGACAACATTTTTTAAATGTATATCCTTACGGATTTTATGCACCTCAAGGTGGTAAGGCAGTGACACATTAGGTCCTTTTGTGCAGATAAGTAAAGTAATAATAGGCCTGCCACTGATTTGACAGAGAGGAACACACACTTTTTATTCACACAGTAATGTTTCCAGAGTAAGATACATGTAATGACACCAGTGGTGATCTTATGTTTCTGTGGAACAGTAAGAAGTGGAAGAGGGGCTGCTTTGATCACACTTACATTCTCTCACTGCTATCTCCCGGAGGTGTGACATCAATGGTTATGCAACTTCTTTTTATATGGAGATAAAGAGGGATATGAAAAGAAATGTAATGCATCTGCTGATTCTGGCAATGTAGTGTATGTGGCACCCCACAGCCAATCCAAATTTAATCTCATAGTCTATTTCACTGAGAATATAGATCAAGTCAACGTTCAATATTGAAACCAAAGGTGATGTCCACAGTGGCAAATCATGGCGCATTGTGATGTCTCGTGGCTACCTTGATGCATAGTGAGTGACGCATTTTAGCGCATCGTGACTATCGTGGTGCATTGTGATGTATCGTGACTGTCGTGGTGCATTGTGATGTATCGTGACTGTCGTGGTGCATTGTGATGTATTGTGACTGTCGTGGTGTATTGTGATGTATCGTGACTATCGTGACGCATCGCATCCTGACGTATTGAATCGTGACGTATTGTATTGTGACTATCGTGACGCATCGAAACGTATCGTATTGTGACGCATTGTGACGTATCGTGACAATCGTGACTGTTGTGACACCTTGTGGCACATCGTGGCGCATTGTGGCGCATTGTGGCTGACATGACGCATCAAGGCGCATTGCAACGCACTGTGGCGCATCGTGACGTATCGTGATGCATCCTGACTATCGTGGCGCAGTGTGACCCATGGTGGCGCATAATGGCACATTGTGACTATCATGTCGCATAGTAAGTGACGCATTTTGGCGCATTGTGGCGCATTGTGGTGTACCGTGACACATTGTGACAATCATGGCGCATAGTGAGTTGCACATTGTGGCGCATCGTGACTGTTGTGATGCATAATGACGCAATGGAGATTCCCACCCCTAAAATCAACGCATACACTAGAGGAACAACACCACATCGCCACTGAGCCCAGATGTCCAACCAGAGTGCTGATCGGGCCGCGTTTTTCGGTCCGAGCCCGGCCCACGTCCAACAGAGCACTAACCGAACCCGACTGGCCCCGACAGGCATTAAGATATTTATGTCGGAGACCAACCCGACACAGTTAAAATCTCATTTTTTTCTCATACTAATGGCACATGTATGTTTGTTTATGTGGAAAGGCCACATTTATTAAACAACTGTAGGAAGTGTAGGTCAACAGAGGGGCTTCTGGGGCTCTGGCCTTGAATGTTTTCTCAAAAAGACCCTAACCTTTGAGGGTTTACATTTTTTTTTTAAACTTCAACTTTGTTAGAAAATAGGATGTTGGTTCCACAGGACAATTTTTTTTCTCAGTAACTATCATGTTTTTCCCCAAATGATGTTCACATTTTTAAGCATTCTATTGTCAAATGGCATGAAAAAGTGGTGCATAAACTGCCGTAAAGGATAGAGTTGGATAGTAGAGAGTTGAATTTGGGTAGGGGGGTGGGGGGGG
>NC_045736.1:4453702-4457358 GCF_008692095.1 Etheostoma spectabile | reverse complement strand
TGGACTTTTTTTACAAAGGACTATATATCCAAACTAAAGGCATTGCTGTAGTAAGTGGTGATGGATTGTAGTGATATAGAGTGGATGAATTGCAGTGATGTAGAGTAAAGTAAAGTGTTAGCAGCAGGAGCTGAGAGCAGTCCTAATGCCCCTTCCCGCCCTACCCCCACCCCCCATCACGTCTTTCAGCATAGCACTGCATTAGCCAAGCAACCACCATGGGACATCGATTCAATTTCAAGTGCTTTGAAACAGTCTGAGAGCAAGACCAGACATTATTATGAACAAAAGCAATCTTCTGATATTCCCCCGGAAATGGCTTTCTCAATCTCTTTGTCAAAGCACATTTAGCTAATTTGATTCTGTTAGAGCTTGAGGGACTCAAGGGCAAAAGCTTAAAATTTGTTGCACAACTCTATAAAAGGGGTGACTGTATACATTCTGCTAAGATCCGCTGTTGTGGGAGGTGTTTTTTTTTTGTGCTGAGTGCATGCTTTCAACTACAAATCCCAGTTTTCCAGGCAGAGAAACATGAACTAATCTCCTAACAAACATGTCTGGCTCCATGTTGGCTGTCTCTTCTGGAAGTGTGAGTAATAGCAACATCATTCAAAAAGAAGTTTTTGTCATTTTTATGATCTATAGGCCACAACATGTTAATTTTGTTTAAAAATTTAGACCTCAATTCAATACTTTTAACTTAACTCTACTCCAAAACACTGAGCTGTCGTTTAATAGGAGTCGGCACTGTTGAAGGGTATTTGCCGTTTTTTTCAACTTGGACCCTATTTTTCCTATGTTGATGTGTCTAAGTGACTGATGGGGACAACAATCTGTAACATTGGTCCAGTATTAGGTGCGATCGCCGCAGTCGGCAGCGGCGAAACAAGTTAACTTACATTTTAGCTTGTTTCTCCACTGCCGACGGGACCAATGTCATAGATTGTTGTTCCCATCAGACACTTAAAGACAAAAACATAGCAAAATAGCGTTCAAGTTGAAATAAAACTGCAATTACCCTATAACCTGAACAAACTATTATAAAACACCATGGTCTGAGAACTAAAGCTAGCAGGATGTAGCACAGGGTTAGTAGCCCGTTTAAGGAGAGAACCTGTACTTCATTTAACTACATTCATCAGTCTGGAGTAAGTAGTTCCTTTGCAGATTAACATTTGACATAATATAAAATAATATGATAAGTACATGAATGCATCGCTATTCCAGACTGCATAATAGTCAAAATTAGTTCCACTCTGAACATCGACAGTATTAAAATGCTGATAACATGAATGTATCAGTACTTATATTTCAATGATACAATATGAAACCTAACAGTCTAAAAGGGGCCATTGTGTAAAATGAGTATTTTACTTTGGATACAACATACATTTTGCTGACAATAACTACATGCTTTGTTCTTTTGTAAAGTATCCAAACACCACCACTGTTAAACTGTGCTTGTCCACCAGATTGTTGAAGTGGTGTGTCAGTGGCAGCGGTGGGATGTAACTAAGTACTTTTACTCCAGTACTCCTGTACTTATATCCAAAAGTTGAGGTACTTATACTTTACTTGAGTCTTTTCTTTTCATGCCAATTTCTACTACTGCTCTGCTACATTTCAGAGAGAAATATTGTACTTTTTACTCCACTACACACATCTGACAGCTTTAGTTACTAGTAACTTTACACATTAAAGCACATGTAATTTATAAAAATCAAATGTTTTTATTATTTATTTAACTAGCCAACAATATAACGGGCTCCAAGTCCAGCTGAGATGATTGCACCATTAAACACACAACTGTTTGGATCCTTTACACTTTCTACTATGGGAGGATTTTACTACATTGAGTACTATTAGTTTTAATACTTTAAGTACATTTTTCCTGATCATGCTTATATACTTTTACTTAAGTATACATTTAAATGCAGGATTTTGACTTGTAACAGAGTATTTTTACAGGGTGGTATTTGTACTTGTACTGTAGTAAAGGATCAGAATACTTCTTCCACGGCTGGATAGGGGAAGGTTCAGACAGAAGACATGCACAGTACATAGGAACCCTGATTCAGCAGCCTGTGGAGCTGGGGTGTTAACGCTCCGGTCAATTGGAAAATCTGCAAAAGGAAGCCAAACGTCTCTTCTGTTTATCCTCAAATGTCCTCCTTATCTTGCTCTATCTGTCCTCGTTTCTCTCCTGCTCCTGCGTCCTCCCCCTTCCTCTGCCGATTAAACATTGCCATACTTTCTCAATACTTTCCATTTTGTTTTCTTTGCTCTCTCTCTCACTCTATTTCTCTCTTTCTCTCTCCCCATCTTGTCTTTTCATCCCTTCTCCTCTTTTCCTCTACCCACTGCCCCCCCTCCCTTTCTCTCCCTCACCCTCTCTCTGCCTCTCCCTCTCTCCCCCGCTCTGATGTGAGTGCTGGCCTACTTTCAGACATGGCGAGAGGAGATGAGGCTTGCAGGCTAGCCTCAGCTGCAGGGGACGAAAAAAAAATTTGAAAATAAATGCTGCTTCATTTATAGTTACATGTGTGTGTAGGGTGTGTGTTGGGTGTGTTAGTGCCAGTTCAGTGTGTATCTCACTGCACATTAGTGACTGACTGACTGTGTATGTGTATGTGTGTGTTATGTGTTTGCGTGCTGCCGGCAAGGGCTTATTCATTTATTTATTTATTTCTGGCGGAGCGCTGTAATCGTAAGAGAAAAGCAGAAGGAAAAGAGAAGGGGACAAGAGGCAGAGGCAGCATCATGGCAGCCTCTGTGTGCACTGTGCATGTCTGTGCGTGTGGATGTGAGGAAGGAGATGATGCAGAGTTAGTGGCGATGCAATCCAGCCGTGGTGCAGTGCAGGGGCCCAGCCTGATGTAGTGTCTTCGGCTCGAGGCAAAGCTGCAGAGTGAAGGCCATGGGGGCCGGCGTCAGCTCCAGAAACGTCACGGCTGCAGCCGCTGAAGTGGGTAGGTGTTGGTGATGGTTTGGGGTGGAGATTAAAGGGACCACTGAAAATCAAGTTGGATTTTTACAAATGACTCAAATGGTCCGGAGGTGTGTGTTGTTTTGATGCAGATATTTGGCTGCACATCCTCAGAGAGGGTGCAGGGCTCAGGCCAGGCAGGACAGCAGCTGGGGCCTGTATTCATTTTCATTATTTATTTGATGGTTTGTTGTTGAATGCAGCGCTTTCAGTTTTTCAGTTAGATGTAGGTATATGAACATCCTTCATGTTTTTAGGAAATTTGTGACTTTTGCTGTCTTTCCCAGCGTGAGATATTGAACCATCGCAGTGTCCCGGGCAGAGATACTGCCGGTCCAGGATGTTTTTTAGGCTAGGCTTCTTGAGAGAAGTTGGAGTCACCTTTTACAATAATACTTGATTAAAAGTCTTACATTATCTCATATTAATGCTGAAGAACCCGGAAAGGCTGACCAATCAGAGCAGACTGGGCTTTTCAGTAGGGGGGCTTAAGGAGACAGGCGCTAAAAGTTAGTGTTTCAGATAGTGCTGTCAAACGATTCAAATATTTAATTGCGATTAATTGCATTAATGTCATATTTAACTTGCAATTAATCACGCATTTTTATCTATTCTAAGTGTCCCTTGATTTTTTTTTGTCCCATTATTTTTTTCTAATTTTAATGCTCTT
>NC_045736.1:4452890-4453692 GCF_008692095.1 Etheostoma spectabile | reverse complement strand
AAAAGTGGATCGGCTTGCTTTGTGCAAATGTTTTTTAATGAAACAACATTAGCATATAGCCTACTGTAGTGTTCAATATCACACGTAACATTCTCACTTGGAGCAAATAATCTCTCACTGTGTAAGACTGTCCATCAATAAAAGGGTGAAAATAATACTTTGGGGGGGGGGGGGTCAGCATCAGCTGTGTGCTTGGCCATCAGGTGGTATTTCAGACTGGACGTGCTGCGATGATAGCTCAGTTCACATCGACCAAACACACAGATCACTTTGGTCTTGTCAGTGGAACATTTGGCAACTTTTAAAAAGTAAACTTTCCATCCAGAATTTTATTGGCGTCCATTTCAGCGTCTCACACTCCCCTCAAAACGTATCTCGTAACGTTACTACTCTTTGGCCGGCTCGCAAGCCCAAACAGCGTGTGTGTGGCGTGCCTGTTGTTTTGTTTCCGGTCTAGCTAGATCCGGTGGATGTTGTTGTTTTTCTAACATTACTGTTTCAACAGCAAAAAAAAGTACAAATTTTGCTAGGCCAAAAAGAACATTAATCTTGCGATAGAAAAATTGACGGCATTAAAATGGGTTTGCGTTAACGCTGTTAATAACGCGTCTAACTGACAGCACTAGTTTCAGACAGAGGGTGAATACAGGTACAGAGAGTATGAGAAAAAGAATGTGTGTTTAACATTAAAGCATGTAAACATGTTCGAGCAGAAACTTAAAGGTCCCATGGGCTGTGGCCTTGACCAACTGCCACTTTGCTCGTTTGAAAGCCGATATGTGTCTCTCTTATGGGTGGGCCA
>NC_045736.1:4452788-4452880 GCF_008692095.1 Etheostoma spectabile | reverse complement strand
GCGGGCAAAGCAGAGAAAGGGGAGATAACATTTCCCGTTATGACGTCATAAGGAGCAAGCTTCCAGATTGGCCCATCTGAGCTTTCATTTTC
>NC_045736.1:4452384-4452778 GCF_008692095.1 Etheostoma spectabile | reverse complement strand
AAAGGCAGAGCAGGATACCCAGGGCTTGGTCTACACCTATTACCATTTCTAGCCACTGGGGACCATAGGCAGGCTGGGGGAACTCATATTAATGTTACAAAAAACTCATAAAGTGACATTTTCATGCCATGGGACCTTTAAAACTCATGTTTGGACCTGAAAGCTTGTTATGGGACCTTTAACTTAGATGTTTCTTTTTGCTGCCACTTTTTGAAGAAGCTGGAATGTTAGCACATTGGTCGCTTGGTGTGGTCTCACAAACTGTGTGCACAGTATGTTAATGTTAGAGCAGTCACAACATGCAGAATTGCATAGGGACGCTGTACGCTTTGATAGAGGGTACACTTAAATGTCAGCTTAAAAACAGAAAAAATTAAGTCCCATCTTCTGCAAA
>NC_045736.1:4450849-4452374 GCF_008692095.1 Etheostoma spectabile | reverse complement strand
GACATTTTAGGAAATGTCTTCTGACAGTTGCAGATTTGTCGGATGGTGATTCTTTTTACTTTCTTGCCTGCAGTGTTCAAGAAAGTTTTTATTTAGTCAAGGTGTGCCAGCCAGGTCTCTCTCCCAACATCTAAGACAGTCTTAGTTAGGTAGTGTTTCATGTCTGTTGTATTTTACTAGGATTCAAATCAAACCGCACAAGCGTGCACATGGGAATTAAATGACCGTAAAGATTAAACTCAGCAAAAAACACAAACACACCATTCAAGGGTCAAACAAATGTTCATATATTTAACACATAAATAATGAAAAGCACTCAAAATCTCACAGTAAAGAAACGTATTAACCAAAATCCCGGTCTCAAAGTCCACCAAGCCAAAAAATCCAACAGAAAATTCCACTTTGGTCTATATTATAAATGATTTTGTCCTTGTAGAAAGCAAAAGATCTGTTCAGTTTGTTGTAACCTGGAAGTTTGAGCTACTTCATTATGCAACAATATTAAAAGAAAACTTAAACTCTGTCCCAAGTCCATACTTAATACATATTGAACCAAGTGTTACTAGCCTTTTACTACACTGGATTGTCATTTTGTTTTGTTGTGCCCCAACCAATCATGTTATTTCCAGTCGACACAGGGGCGTGATAGTGATTGGAATATTTAAACTAATTTCCAAAACTATAAAGCTTTAGTTCAGGGTTTATTTAACATTAAAGCTGCAAGTAGCGCTGGACGGGCCCTCACTCGTCTGTGTGTGTCCAAGTTACTGGGGGGACGCCGCTCCTTGGGACTGTGCATTTGTACTCAGACACTGCAAACCATCACCAATGAAAAGGAAACTCTCTGCCGAGTTCAATGATACCTCACACAAGACTCTACGTCATACAATTCATTAGCTGTGAAAGTGGACGTGGGCAAAGCATAGGGGCCGGGGCAAACCTTTACCAATAACAAAGGAGGTCTCTGCTGAGGTCAGTGACACCTCACATAAGACTATACCTTAATTGGGTCACCAGTTATGAAAGGGGGCTTAAGCATAGGGGCGGGTCAAACCATCACCAATGAAGAAGGAACTCTGCTGAGTTCAGTGATACCTCACACAGGACTCTATGAAGTTCAAAAGTTACAAAAGGGGGCGTGGCCTGAGTATGTGGGCGTGGTCCAAATATAAGGGGGACCTCAGTATGAAATGTAGGTGGAATTTTGAGTGCTTTTCATTATTTTAGTGTTAAATATACTGCATGAACACTTAATTTGACCCTTGAATTGTGTGTTTGTGTTTTTTTGCTGAGTTTAATCTTAACGGTAATTTAATTCCCATGTGCACGCTTGTGCGGTTTGATTTAAATCCTAATAAAATACAACAGACATGAAACATTACTTTAATAAGACTCTCTTAGATGTTGGGAGAGAGACCTGGCTGGCACCCCTTGACTAAATAAAAACTTTTCTGGAAGCAAGAAAGTAAAAAGAATCACCATCCAACAAATCTGCAACTGTCAGAAGACATTTCCTAAAATGTCA
>NC_045736.1:4450417-4450839 GCF_008692095.1 Etheostoma spectabile | reverse complement strand
TTGCAGAAGATGGGACTTAATTTTTTCTGTTTTTAAGCTCAGATTTAAGTGTACCCTCTATCAAAGCGTACAGCGGCCCTATGCAGTTCTGTATGTTTAAAGCACTGGAGTTGCCAGAACTCTTGCCACGCTGGTTTACACTCGCCAGCTTGGGACTGCTCTAACATTAACATACTGTGCACACAGTTTGTGAGACCACACCAAGCACACGTCACACAGTGTTGGAGATTAGTTCCTGGTGTGTGCTAACATTCCAGCTTCTTTGAAAAGTGGCAGCAAAAAGAAACATCTAAGTTAAAGGTCCCATAACAAGCAGATTTTCAGATCCAAACATGAGTTTTAAAGGTCCCATGGCATAAAAATGTCACTTTATGAGGTTTCTTAACATTAATATGAGTTCCCCCAGCCTGCCTATGGTCCCC
>NC_045736.1:4449204-4450407 GCF_008692095.1 Etheostoma spectabile | reverse complement strand
AATGGTGATAGGTGTAAACCGAGCCCTGGGTATCATGCTCTGCCTTTGAGAAAATGAAAACTCTAGAAGAAACATCCAAGTTAAAGGTCCCATATCAAGCTGATTTTCAGGTTCATACTTTAGCTTTAGGTTTCTACTCAAACATGTTTACATGCTTTAATATTAAAAAAACACATTCTTTTTCTCCTACTGTCTGTATCTGTATTCACGCTCTGTCTGAAACTAATTTTTCGTGCCTGTTTCTTTAAACCCACCTATTGAAAAGCCCAGTCTGCTCTGATTGGTCAGCGTTTCCGAGGATGCATATGCGCTCTCTGATTCCCTGCAGTTGGGAAATGACTAACAGCACTGTACGGCACTTTCTACATCTATATATAGTATATTTGTGACATCACATTCATAAAGGCACAGTTTCTGAATACAGGCTGTGTTCCTCTCTTTGTGGAACGAGCGTTTTAATACTTTCCCAGTATTTATATAGGGCCTCAACTTGCTTTGTAGTCAAAAACATATGGAAGTCTCATTTTTTACAATATGGAACCCTTCTGGAAATTTAGAAGTTGTGCTAAATATTCGTAATACAGTCCTTCACTTCATTTCAAAATGTGCACTGGGAGATCAACATGTTTGTTTCAGTTTCTCCCAACACTTGATCGACCGAATTCAGTGTTAAACAGATGGAATTCCTCCTCTCAGTCAGACGTACCGTTTTAGTCAGGCGTTCGTTCAGCCACATTGTTGACTGTATTACGTCTATATGTTATGCTTCTGTGTTCTACTATGACTTACTGTGATTTATTGGGCTGTTTTAATGTATCTATTTAATAGGTTATTTTGTGAAGCACTTTTTGATAGGTGCAATATAAATGGACTTTACTCACTTATTTACCTACCTACCTACATACTCACTTAATTACTTACCTAAATACCTACCTACCTACTTACTTACTTAATTACTGGCTTACTTACTCACTTACTTACTTACTTACTTACTTACTTCATTAATTAAAGAAACACTATGTAACTGTTCCCGCTTCGGTCATTGAAACTACAACTCGCGCTAAAAGTTACATAGTGGTTGTTGGTTCAAGTCCCCGTACGGACCAAAGTACGGAGTGTGGATTGGCAGCTTGAGAGATGCCACTTTACCTCCTGGGCACTGCCAGGTGCCCTTGGGCAAGGCACCTCATCCCCCCCCCCCCC
>NC_045736.1:4445396-4449194 GCF_008692095.1 Etheostoma spectabile | reverse complement strand
AACCGCTCAGGGCGCTGGTCCAGCTGGCAGCCCACTCACTCTGATATTTGTCCTGAGCATGTGTGTGTTTTTCAGATCTGTGTGCAGTGATTACTAACAAATAGCGTGTAAATTGTAATTTCCCCACTGGGGATCAATAAACAGTATAAATTATTTATATAATTATAAATCCCAATGTCCATATATGTTAGGGTTTAAGGACACTGAGGCCCTCAGTTTAAAAAAAGCTTTTATTATATGTCTTGGCTATATCATGAAACATGGCAACACGTTTCGGCAGGCTTTCATCAAGGCAAGTGTCACTTGTTTGCTTTTGAACTGTATCTTATAGCCTATTGGCCAATAGTCATATGGTCAGTAGGAGAAGAGTCACATGATTGTTGTGGACAGTTAGTCATATGTCAGACCATATTTAGCAGTAAATCAATCAGCAACACTCAAACACAATAAAACAAAAATAGCAATAAACAAGGGAAAAATGAGCAAAAAATACACACCAAACATTTAAACCTCTCAGACACAGCAGCCTACCCTAGACTGCAGACTGCATTGGGACTGTCCACATGTATTAATCCAACTATATTAAGAATCTGCCTTCCCGCAAATTTGTAATCTTTCACCCTTCTCTACTAATAGAATAAATCTCGTCCACCATGGTTTCAGTCATTTCCTCATTTTGCCTGTAGACATTTCATTCCCTCATTAGTTTCTCTCCATCTATTTCTTCCAGACGGTCCCAGTGGCGGAACCAACCTGACCCACCATGCCAGGCCCGGCACCGGGGCGGGGATGGGCCGTGTGGAGTGGCTGGTGCCGTTGGTGCTGGTTTCAGCTCTGACCTTCCTGTGCCTGGTTCTCCTGCTGGCCGTGCTCGTCTACTGGAGGTGGGTGCAACAACACCAGAACGTATCAGCTACTTTTGAGTTGGTGGACGCCAGGTTGGAAGGTGGATGGCTGACTGGAAAGTTGTGTATCTGATGGGAACGGGGGTAATACACATTACATCATTGCCAAGCTTGTTTCATTAGAGATAAGGATGAATGAAAAACCAGCCTGGTCATTTTTGCCGTTGCAGCTTGCGTCTCTGAAGCATGAAATTATTGTTTAAATTCATATAGGTGCCGGTATGCATTCCTGATTCCCTTCATGACACAGGGAAGTAGTTTCTCTCTTTCCTTCACACATACACACCGTCATCTAGTGGGCTCAGAAAATAAAGACAGTAGTTCACATAGCTCTATACTGCCATCGCTAGTTACCACCTGCTCATCAGATAAACATTTACACTCATTTACATTCCAAATACACAGCATCGGGGGTAATCCAGGGTTCAGTGTCTTGCCCAAGGACACTTTGACATGGGACTGCTGGGCTAGGGATTGGACCACAGACCTTCCGATTGGTAGGCGACCGCTCTACCACCTGTGCCACAGCATACCCATCAAACATCATTACTTAAAATTCCTCATGGGGGAGACCACGCACTATTGTTTGAAACGCTCCTTCCTGGTGACATCGACAAACTCTGAGTTTCCAACTTGTACCTGCGGGATGTGTAACTGCAACATTGTTCTTACACTGGAAATACAGGAGCTGGATCTCTATACTAATGCATCTTGTAGTGGCTCCTCTCTTTAAATGAGCTGATTCATTCCATTCTTCATTTTTTCTGCACTGTATTGTATACACATAATGCGCAGCTTCATGATCAGCTGAGAGGCACTGGGAGTTTTCCGTGTAAATTTGTCCTCTGAGTAATGGTGTCGGGGGATGCCAAATCTTTTGTTGTGTTAATTAAAGCTTAATAAATTGATTATAAAAAATAAAGAGTATTACCTGAAACCTCCAGGGTGGCCTATTATGGGGAGAAAACATGTTTTCAAGATAATAATTAGCACAGTTAATAAGCTTTTTAGGATTTCAAATCATTATTAAATTTATCTTTTCAGAACTAATTTCCATTAGAGGGAGAGACAAACCAAGTCCAGATTTGTAGGATACCCTAATGTATTCTGGCAATGAAACCAGTAGGGAATTACACACGTAGCAACATCTGATACATACAGTTATGTTTGTACACGCTTTGAATGTTACCAGCCAATTAAATGGGTGCTAGCAGTGGATATCCCAACCATAGATATGAGGAGGCTACCCAATCATCCTCAGTCCCCGAGCAACTGCTTGACCACCAAGATGACGTAGTGGCAGATCAGTCCTTAGGGAGTTGGGTTGGTAACCGTAGGGTTGCGGGTGGACTCATAGATGGAGAGATGCCAGTTCACCTCCATGGTATTGCCAAGGTGAGCAAGGCACTGAATCCCCTCCCTGTGTAATGCAGGATTAATAAAGTATATGTTATTATTATTGTTCCATAGTAGGAGCAATAATGGTTGGGAGAAGTGCTTAAAGACCGAATCTATGCGTTATCAGGAAGGTTGGAAGCATGACAAATGCCAGGGAGAGGGGAGAAGATAACACAGCGACTGCCAGCAAATTTGAAAGGCGGTTGCAGCTGGAGTAGCACGCCTATTCTCTTGGATATGAGTTGCCAATGAAGTTTTAAAGATAATTAAAACAACAAGCTCCTCTTTTCGCCCTGTGCGTTGAGCTTTCTGTTTTAGCTACAGAGTGAGACATCTCACTTCTGTTCCATCTTTATTGAGAATCGCACATGCTCAGTATCCAGATAAGGACTACTAGCCAGTCAGAAGCAGAGAATGAGGGCGTACCCTGACTGTACCTAGGTAAGGACTACTAGCCAGTCATAAGTAGAGTATGAGGGCCCTGACAGTACCTAAGTAAGGACTACTAGCCAGTCAGAAGTAGAGTATGAGGGCCCTGACAGTACCTAGGTAAAGACTACTAGCCAGTCAGAAGTAGAGTATGAGGACGTACCCTGACTGTACCTAGGTAAGGACTACTAGCCAGTCAGAAGCAGAGTATGAGGGCATGCCCTGACAGTACCTAAATAAGGACTACTAGCTAGTCAGAAGTAGAGTATGAGGGCCCTGACAGTACCTAGGTAAGGACTACTAGCCAGTCAGAAGCAGAGTATGAGGGCATGCCCTGACAGTACCTAAATAAGGACTACTAGCCAGTCAGAAGTAGAGTATGAGGGCCCTGACAGTACCTAGGCAAGGACTACTAGCCAGTCAGAAGCAGAGTATGAGGAGGTACTACGCTAGTAGCTAGGCGAGCATTATACCGTGTGTTACAAAGTGACACAAGTTTGTCTGTGAACTGAAGGCTGGACTACAGCAGAGCTGTTTAGAGCAGTTTGTGAACACTGTTTTTAGTTGGAGAGGGTGGAGGGTGTAAGCCCCTGGTGTGGGTGGGGGGGGGACTTTGGTCTATTTGACTTTGTTAACCTTTTACTTGCACAAAAAAAGATATAAATAACACAATAACAAAATAAAGTCAAAAAGCAGAATTTATTTAATAGGTTTTGACTATAGCCACTTCCTGTTTGATTGAAGTTTTCTAACATCAACTTGTTGAAAGTAGTGCCGTAACATAGTAAACAAATAAAGCAGCAGGTGGTGAATCACTTTGGAAAACGTGGTCCTTCATTGAAATCTGAAACATAGAAAATCATCTGTGGCATGTCACGAAAGACAGAACATAGAAGGTAAGCTATACCGACACAATAATCAGAAGGTATTCACAGGTCCCTAACAGAATTACTGTTTTCCTTGTTGGTCACAAACCTTTCATATTACATGATCTCTGGACCAAAATCAAGTTTCTTGTTGTGTGTAAACCTGTTAGCACGCACGCACGCACACACACACACAAACA
>NC_045736.1:4444759-4445386 GCF_008692095.1 Etheostoma spectabile | reverse complement strand
CACACACACACACACACACACACACACACGCCTGGCAGGTGCTAGGGGTGTGTTCGGGTATGTAATCCTATTGCGGAGCAAAGCTCAGGTCACAACCCCATGTCCAACACGGACTCCTCCCCCGCCGCCATCCTATTGGTCCTCTGGCTGCAGTTGGCTCTGCTGCATTCAGGTCAAATTGGAAAGAGGTAAATATGAGCTCCCTAGCATTACAGTTAATTTACATTAAGTCTGTAAATGCTGTTGGGAAGCACATTGGACTTCAGCTGATAAGGACAGTTGGACAATACTTTTATTACAGTTTGACAGTATTCACGTTGTACTTCGCACTGTTACTGCAAACAACAATGTCATTTATACACATACTTGTAAAATGGTGTAAAATACCAAACACAAAACATAAAATGATCTTACAAAGGACAAGGGGAAAACAAAGACTAAATCCACAGGGTAACGAGGAAACAACGGCTGGGAGACAGGTGAGACACATCAGGCAATCACAGGGGCAGGAAAACACAGGAAGTAAAACTAGACAACACAGCACAGAAAACCAGACTATCACAATAAAACAGGAAACATAACATTATACAAAGCAAGACCCAAAATTACACAATCACAAGGAGACAA
>NC_045736.1:4443102-4444749 GCF_008692095.1 Etheostoma spectabile | reverse complement strand
CAAAATACCAGATCAGAATAGAACAATAAAAGCAAGATACCAAAACTATAACATTTCCAAATGTTAATTAGGACTATCAGCTCCATACAACTCTGTCTGTATTTCTCAGTAGGGCTATTTTTACAAAATGGTGTCATCGGGCGAAATTCGTGCACAGCAGCTTGAGTGATGCATTGGTTGTCCCCGCTAAGAAAGGACAACAGTCAGCAGCGTTCCTGCTTGCAAGACAAAGAGGAAAACTGCAACAGAAGAAAGCATGGCTAAAAAAAATCAGAATAAGCGCCCACAAAATGTTACATACAGTGATTGTACTGCCAAGAAAAGACCTTTACGTTATGCAGAATGACTAAAATGTGAAAAAAGAAAGTGACTGACGGCAAAAGCAGACATGGATAACCATTGGTGAGGCTTTTCCTAGTTGGAAAAGGACTGACGTCAGACAGGGATGTCGCCTTATGGCTCTTGAACAGCTTAGTTATGTGCTTTGTAACATGCTAGGAGTAGGAATTATTGCTATTTCATTCACTCAACCATGTGGATGCGCCAACAGTGTTGTTGTCATTACTTACAATTCTTCACTATGGAGACAGAAACTGAACACTATAGTTTTAAATCTGGTATTTAGAAAATATACTTAGGAAAGACTTTAGTGCATTTCAAGGTATCGCTAGAATTACTGTGTATACACAGTCATTTCTTAAAGTGATGCTTTCTGCTGTGTGTTGAGAAAAAATAAAACCCTTTAGGTTCCTAATCTAGCCCCTTATTTCTTTTAACCCTTGTGTTGTCTTCTCGTTGACTTGCAACGTTTTGTTTTTCTGGGTCAAAATTTTAACTCAAATTGGTCAACACTTTTTCTCACTTTTTCCGACGTATTTGTCACTTTTTTCCAAGTTTTTTGTCACTTTTTCAAATGTTTTTGTTGGGTGTTTTTTGCACTTTTTTGAAGTTTTTGTTCTTTTTTTCCCACTTTTGTTTTATATTTGTTTTCTCATTTTTTGCCATTTTTTTTCAATGATCTTATACATTTTTTCCCCAAAAAATGCTATAAAATTGAAGAAAACACCCAAATTCAATGAAAGTAGTGAACTGATATATTATTTTATTGAACCACCCCCGTTATTTATATATTTTTTTGACAATGTGGTTGAAACAAACCCAAATTTTCTGATATAGAAACTTGATGAACACAGGCCAAATTAGACCCGAGGACAACAGGAGGGTTAGGAAGGATATTTTTGGGGCTTTTATTGCCTTGTAATGTAGAGCAGCTGGATAATAACAGGAAATGGGGGAGAGAGTGAGAGAGAGGGGATGACACACAGTGATGGGACACAGGTGGGATTTGAACCTGGACCACTCTCAAGGATTCAACCTACATGTCAAGCTGAAGTGGGGCAGCTAGGTCGCCCCTAGCACTACAGTATTTGCAGTATTTTCGACATGGGGGCTGGAAACAGGAACATTTTCTTCTTTTTGAGGACAGAGAGAGTTATCTGTAGCGTAGAGTATAGAAAGCCACCAAGTACTGAAGGTTGGCTTTGCATTCTTGGTCAAATAGTAATTTACTGACTTACTGTGGCTTTGTCTTAGTTTGTAAATCATTTCTACGAAACACAAAATAATTCGGTCAGCTTTGTGTCCCAG
>NC_045736.1:4417259-4443077 GCF_008692095.1 Etheostoma spectabile | reverse complement strand
GTGACTTGAATGCATCATGACACCAGCTGTCTCACACCAGTAAGTGGCTTGGGATTGACCTGTGTGTGTGTGTGTGTGTGTGTGTGTGTGTGTGTGTGTGTGTGTGTGGGAAAAAACCCCCTTCTTGCTTATTAGTAAAGCCATTCCCTCTCCTTCTGTCCCTCCGTCCCCTGTGTTACTCGTTCATAGTTCTGTAGCACAGCATGTGGAACCTCCATCCTCGTCTTGTTCACAGGATGAACACCATTCGCTCTTTGGTCTGTATCAAATACAGGTAGGGAGTGGTATGGACACACACACAACACACAACACACACACACACACACACAACACAATACACACAAAACACACCACACACACACACACCCACACACACACACCCACAAACACACTGATAGATGCAGGAGTGTTGAGTAACTGTTGTTATGCACTGAAAGTTGTATTAGTAGATAAGGACAAAAGCATTTGGCCGTCCTTCATGTAACACTTTGTAATAGGAATGGAGTGTAGCTCAGTGGTTTTAAAAGTGGGTACAAAATACAAATTAGCCTGCTCCGATGTACAGGATGACTCTCTTAAAGAGCCATCAGAAATAGTGAAGTCATTGCTCTTTTCACTGACATTTTTTTGATTGTGTTTTTTGTTTGGTATATTTTTGCTGGGGTGGAAGCTACAGTCAAAAATTGGTTAACATTAGCTCTCATTCAACAAGTCTTTCCTCAAATGACAAAAACAGGTGGTTTGTTATTGCCTTCTAAATAAAAACCCCATATGACAGTTTTCTGATCTGGTGCTATGGGGAGTACATTTGGCAATGCGAGACTAGAGAATTCCTGAGTAGTAGTGAGAAGAAACCAACAATGAATGTTGGTAGGAGACAGGATGGAGTCTAGTAGCAACTAGGTGAACCGGAAAGTTGAGTACACCAAGTTTATTGAGAATGTGAATGTTGGTCACCAGTATACGGAAAATGACGGACTGGCTAATTTGCATAGTTG
Source organism: Etheostoma spectabile (assembly GCF_008692095.1). Taxonomy (NCBI): domain Eukaryota; kingdom Metazoa; phylum Chordata; class Actinopteri; order Perciformes; family Percidae; genus Etheostoma; species Etheostoma spectabile. The sequence continues at coordinate 4,442,079 of NC_045736.1, read as the reverse complement.
AGCATTTGCATAATTAGCATAATTAGCTATTAGCTAATCGCCAGTTTGACCACATATTTTGCACTGTATGGCCAATTTCTAAATATGTGAGGTGGTTTAGGGGTTTAGAGGATGCTGATTTTTTTCTGGCTTTTTTCAGATTTTCAAAGAGCTAATATTAGTACTTATTGTGATTTATTTTGGTAGTGTCCAATTACTTTCATGGCATAAATTATAGGTTTTTTTATGGTAAACACAATCTTACATTTCAGAATAAGAGTGCTTTTGTGAAGGTGTTGATGCATGTTTTCAGGGTGTACTTAAGTGAAGTTTAAAGGAGTTGGGCCAACCGAGTCAGCCCGCCAGACGCAAGGCGAACCAAGAGGGCCTTACCTCGCACTACACAAAAGCACAATTGGCTACCACTTCAAGCATACTGCTATGACTCACAATTAATAACAAAAAGGCAGCCTCATCAGCCTGATCCACAGAGTGGATATCTCCTTATTTTGGATGGGATAAAGACTAGGGCCTAAAGGAAGGAGAGGAACTGATTATGACACCCAGGATTCACAGTCCAGTTGTTCCTCTGTTTGGTACTGTCAGCTGTGGTTGCAAAGCCGGGTTGAAACCTTGCACATCAGCAAAGTGCATTTGTACGCTGTAGGTCTGGCCTGTAGGCCTACCGTAGTGTTTCTGCAAAGGCAATGATGGTGTGTGCTGATCATATTATACAACACCAAGAGCAAAGAGAGGGATGAAGGGTCTGGAGAAGATGATGACAGAAAAGAAGGAGGATAGTAAAGATGGTCTGTGCTTTCCATAGCAGTGCCTGTAGGGGACACGTCTTCCATGAAGGCAAGCTAGTGACTCAGTGCGGGGACTTTGGCGCTTTTTGGTAAATTCCATACCTGGCTGCATTCAAGGTTACAAGTTCCTCTGATTGTACAGAGCCAGAAAGAAAAGCCCTTGTTGCTGTGTTGGATCTGTAACTTTGGGGCTTCTGCTCTCCAATGCAGTGAGAAAGCTTAACCAGGAACGACTCTTATGGCATTGAGTGCAGACACCTTCCCCTTCCCAACGGATATGAGGTGGAAATCACATCCCGAAAGAGCATGGATGGCCCAGAATGGAACCACATTGGTCAACCAGATTCTCTGCAATGGCATTTATGCTGAGAATTGTGCCATTTTATCTGTAGGTAGTTATTATACCAGCCTTCTAACACCAATAAAGCATAAGCACAAAGACATCTGTGTTCATCACTGAGATGTGAACAGTTGACCCCATGTTGACAACATGTAAGTTTAAGTGATATATCCGCCTCTATCATGAGTGGCAATGCTGTCAGCTTTAGACGCATCATGATATTATTTCCTACATGAAAGTACACAGGAGTTTGCTCAGCCTTTGTTTGTTGTGCTTGTCTTCAAGACTTTGTCTCGACTAGGTAGAGGTGTAGTCAATGAGAGCTTGTACTCTGTGGAGCTCTGTCCTGCTCTTTATGTCTCTTGGTCCTTTGCAGACACCTGCAAATCTGTCAAAGACAACAAATGTTTGGGTGTCGTAACAATTAAGCCGACGTCCTATCGCTGGCTGCAGATGCACCACTGTCCCAGACGATGGCCAAAACCACGATAAATGAGCTGGACGCAATGAACAACAATCTGGTGGCTGGGTATGGCAGACTGGAACCATGAATTAGCTAAGAGAACGGTTAGCCTGCACCGGCAAGCTGATGCTAATTTAGCTAACAGCTATTTTGACTAATCACTAGCTGACAGTTGATTCAGCCTAAAATAACGTTATTCAAAGTAAACAGTACGAAAAGCAGCTACAGCTAAACTAAGATTTTACAGTAATAATAAGACCATGTTTCGATGAGTGATGTATTTTAATTCAATTCAATTTATTTATAGTATCAATTCATAACGAGTTATCTCGAGACACTTACAGATAGGTAGGTCCCAACAGTTCTAGTAGTTTCCTCCAGAGCAAGCAACAGTGCAACAGTGGCGAGGAGAGAAAAACTTCCTTAAATGAGGCACAATAGAACTGACGTAACAGACTGTTATATATTTAAACAGTTATTTTCAGTTTTGAGGGTCTTTTACATGCTTTCTCAGCTGGTGTTAGCTGAATTAGCTGTCAGCTAAACTACAGTTAGCTTTCCAGTGGCGCGGTGAGGACTCTTCTTTAACTATCTACGGGAACAGAGTGCAGTATCGTAGGTCATAAATCCACGTTCATCATGGTATCATCTGTGCATTCGTGAACATCTTGCACATGCGCAGGACAGATCGTTTAACCAACAAGCTCTGTTGCAGAGCACACAACTTAAGTATGTTGTACAAAAATTATTGTTCCTTAAAGGTTTTGGGTTTGTGATTGCTTGTTCGATTGGCTATGAGCTAATAACGGCGGCGTTCTGTTTAAGGATGATATGCTATTTGGTTTGAAACTACTTTCTTAATGATTACGTTCCAAATAAAAATGTTTCAACTACTTAAAACTAGACTATGCTCCCTTGCTTTACTACATACGTATTACAACTACAACAGCTAGTGCCACATCTTATTTGCAGGAAAACATGACCTAACCTCAAAAATGTCAACAAATTTAGGTCATCAACATTCACATCAAAGAGCAAGAGTTGAAATGTAAGGTATAGTGGTACCATGAAAATAACCTAAACGTCCTGAGTTAATAAAAATGTGCTTTAAATTGAATCCAAATTTGTTATAGAATTACCATTTTGAAGTCTGAAAGTGCGCAGAATTGAATTACAACGTCCTCTTAAATCTCTTAATATCATTCCAATATTGTAGAAACTGATGGCACAGTGCAAAATCTAGTGTCGATCTGGCCAATTCTGCTAATTCGAAATGTAAGATTGTGTTTAACATAAAAATAACCTATAATTTACGCCTGAAACGTAATTGAACTTACCTAAATAAATACATAAGTCCTAAAATTAGTTCTTTGAATCTCAAAATGCCAGAAAAGAAATCAGCATCCTCTAAAACCACTTACATATTGTAGTAATTGCCATACAGTGCAAAAATAGTGGTCAAAAATGGACGATTAAGCTACTAATGCTAATTATGCTAACTATGCAAATTGCTCAACATATGCAAATTAGCATCCGTCATTTTCTGTATACTGGGGACCCATACTTCACATTTCTGCAATAAAACTTTGTGTACTAACATTTCCGGGTTCACAATGGGGCTCTATGGGCTGGCTACTAGACTATGGCAACAGCAGTCCCCCATGTCAAAGTCAAACATCACCTGACCGCCTCCTTTTGCATAGGGTCGGGACAAAATATTGAATATGCAATATATTGTTGTCCTTCTTTGTGAGATAAGAGCATAGATATGCTGGCTCCAAATAAAGATATTAATAGATTTCCCGGTCCCAGCATCGCTACTTTTACGGCTCTCGACAGTACGTTAAAGGTCCCATGGCATAACATGACACTTTTATGAGGTTTTTTTAACATTAATATGAGTTCCCCAGCCTGCCTTTGGTCCCCAATGGGTAGAACCCTGCCCCCCTCTCCCCCCCCTCAAAAGCTAGAAAATGGACATACTAAGGAAAGTTCATGTGGGACTGGCTCTAGTGGCTGTTAATTCTGCACCAAGGCTGAATTTTGGGAAAGAGGACTTCTGATACAGTATCAGGGGACCACTAAGGTCTATATAAAGAGACTTCAGAGTACAGTATTAGGGGACCACTACGGTCTATATAAAAGACCTTCAGATACAGTATTAGGGGACCACTAAGGTTATATAAAAGGAGCCTTCAGATACAGTTTTGGACCACTAAGGCACACATAAAAGAGACTTCAGATACATTTAGAGGGACCACTAAGGTTTACATAAAGAGACTTCAGTATAGTATTAGGGAACCACTAAGTTAAAGTTAAAAGAGAAGTCAGATACAGTATTAGGGGACCCACTAAGGTCTATATAAGAGACTTCAGTAACAGTATTAGGGGACCACTAAGCTATATTAAAAGAGACTTCAGATACAGTATTAGGGGACCACTAAGGTCTATATAAAAGCGTCCAAATAGCCCATGTTATGGGACCTTTAACTATTCGAGGAAGGGAGAGGTTGTCAACGGGATGGCTGATGCATTTTGAGGAAAATAACAGATGCCCCAGTCCCGTTTAAGTTCAAGTTCTGCAACATTAGTTGCTCTATAGTTCTGTAATTTTATTTTACAGAAGAACCTTTCCAGCAGAATTTTGCTGTGTTCTAACAGTTTGGAGTCACAGAGACTAAAGCCTTCTCACTTAAAGTTGTCCATATTATGAAAAAAAAAAATACTTTTTGGCATTTGAGGTGTTTATTTTGTGTCTCTGGTGCCTCCACACACATACCAAAATTTCAAAAACCATCCATGCTGTTTTTAATGAGATACGGTTTCTGAATGTCCTCTGTCTTCAGTCTCCGGAGGAGCTGTGTCAAACATCTGCACGGCTTTTACGCGTCACTAGCCGAGACGAGGTGGCTAACCATAGCAGCACATGGTAGCGCTAGCATGCTAGCTAGATCTCAATGGCAAAACCCTGCTACAAAACACAACTAGTTGACCATAATATCCAAAAGAACTATCCATGTCCCTGTTCTGCATATTCCACAAAGTCCCCTTGTCTAGAAAAAGTCTTTCCAGCTAATCCTGTCTTGTACTGATCGAAGCTTGAGAAAGAGGTTAGCTAGCTGAGGGATCTTACCTAGCTACTGAGCATGTGCGACTCCCACCCAAAAATAGGAAAGAAGTGAGATGTCTCACTCTGTAGCTAAAACAAGTGGTGACATCTCACAGTAACAAAAAACATATCTTATCCGTAGACTCAAAGTCTTTCAAAAAGCAGCACTGGCAAGCTGGCTGTAAATATAAACTAGTCTTACCTCCTCTGTCTATGCTCTGGTGTCTCTGGATTTGATTGAGTGGTGTTTCTGAGAGAGAAGAACAAGGATAGGATACCTCTTTTGCTTCATTCTGCTGTATTTAAGTCAAACTTGTCTCTAAATGCCTTGTGCAGATTTCCAATTCAAGCGTCTGATGTCAAACATCACATATGTGAATTGTCAAAGTCACCGTCAGACTGAAAACAGACGGAGACCTGCTGATGGTCTGGCTCCTGAAGCTTCCCTGGACGACTGCTTCTACATATACTGCATGTGACTCAAACACACTGTGGTCTCTGTGTGTGGGGTGTGTGTGTGTGTGTGTGTGTGTGTGTGTTGAGCTACAGTACATCACGGTAATGCTTTGAAATTAGACAAATTTGCAATGATACGTTCATCATTCAGAAAGTGAACGTAAAGTAACCTAAGTTGGAAAAAAGGTTCACTACAAGGATCTGGCCTACAGTGTCCCCCCCCAGCGGATCGAAGCTGAGTCCTGGCACCTCTTTCCCAAAAAAGACGGAACCAACCCAAAGGTTTGTTCAGTGCAACAAGTCATCCAGACTTATACGGTCCCCATGACATGGTGCTCTTTGGATGATTTTTATATGTGCAGATACAGCGACTTAGAGACAGTCCACAATGAGGCTCTCCTTAGGATGTGCCATTTCTGATCTGAGGCTTTTGAGGAGGAGAGGGGGGGGGGGCAAGGTGGGAGGGTGGAGGTGGTGTAATGTATATTAAACAAGCAGTGACAAGGTGCACAAAGGCGTTTATTGATTCTGATGACCACCAGAGATTCATCCTTTTATCATCCAAATTCAGGCGATAGGAGAACTTGTTTCTGTGTTTGACCTGAAAGGGGACCACACTACACCGAGCGAGAGCAATCACTTACTCGGGGTTTGTAAGCTCTCTACGTTATTGAAATAAAGACACTGTAAAAGTGACTTCTTCTCTTTCTGCCGGCGCTGTGTTCAGCAGGCATTCTTCTTACGGGAAGAACATTCATTCACCCAGGGTGGGTACAATTAGGACCCTGCACCCCTGTCATCCCATTCCGGTACCAACCACTCACAGCACATGTCCCCATGCGACACTGCAGCTCTGAGGGGCTTCCATACTGTGCCATAATATTATTGTCTGATGTTTTGTTGGCCACCAGGTTGTGTAGTAGTCGAAGTAGATTGGATGTATTTATGGTGTTTGAGAGTGAGATCGAGCAATATAATGGTTTGGGTCCATTAACGTGTTCCTATCTTTAATATTGTTAAAAATTAATACACACTCGTTCTTGTGTGTCAGATTTAATTGAATACAATTATATTTGACCCTACTTGGATCAGGTCACACACCTACTATGGAAGTATAAATCAAGGTATAACATTACTTGAAGGTCTCTACTAAAGTGACATGACACTTACATAATGTGTAAGAAACGTTATAACAAGTAATACATGTTATACACTATTTTAGAAGTCAGTGGGGGGCCCCATTCAGTTGTTTTTGTCATGGACAAGTTATGGTTCCAGTGTTATGACTGTGTCAAGAACAGTGTCCTTGTTTATGCCAGTGTCATGGCACTCTATGAGATAACTTTAAGTAAAAAGTGTTCCCAAATCAAAAACACATGATCATAAAGGATCAGGGCATTGTCTTTGTTTGAATATGACTTGACCTCTGTGTTTTTTTTTTGGGCAAATGGATTCCCTCTACAAGATTGTCCACTTATTTTGTTTTAAGGTGCATTTTAAAATTCCAATCACTGACTGATTAACCCCTAACACCTTGCATGCTCAGCTCCCCTCGTCAAATCCAGGATTCTATTGCACACACACACACACACCACTTCTGGGCGTTTCTGAGGTCTTTTCAGGGCCAAGACCTTTTTAAAATACCTGTTCCAGGTACAACGTTTATAAAACCAGAGGTGATCGGTCTTTCTGTGTGGCCCAAACCTTTTAAAAAAACACCTGTAGACACATCTGTTTAGACAGACTTTAATTGGCAATATTTAGTATTGTTATGTTTGTTGTTTTATTTGTTTTAACTGTTAAAACACTTTGTGCCCGCCTGTTATACCGTTGAAAGGTGCTATAGAAATAAGTGTAACTTACTTACTTACTTCTCTTCCTGGAACATGTTCCTCAGGGCCGTCATTTAAAGGTTTCACGTTGCTCTGTAATCACCATCAGTTTGCCAGGTGTGTATCATTTCGTTCTGTAGCTGGCAATAATGCCTCACGCTAACATCTGTTTCCTGGTTGGCCTTTTTCGGTCCATACAGTGGATGATCTCGGCTAAATGAAAACTATCACCTAAATTAGAAATGACAATTGAGCCACATGACCATTGAGGAACAAAGTTCCTGAGATTGAGAGCTGGTTGTGTGAATAAATTTAAACCACGCTTATCCTAAGCTGACAGTTGACGGTTCTGGAAAAAGACAATTCTAGAGATCAAGGGTCTTTTTTAGTTTGATTTTTTTTTGATTATTTTGAAGGTAAGCAAATTGGCGAGGGAAAGAAAGCTTTGAAAATTGTATCCCACATCCACCTGGCTGCGTCAATTAACATGTGATTTGGTGTGTGTCGTTGCGGTGTGTGTCTGTGTTGTGTGTGTGAGAGAGAGCTGTGCGCGCCCAGTATACACCAAATTACAAAGACACACTGCTACCGGTCTTTTATGTTTTCAGGTCCAGGAATTTGGATCCAACCCGTCATAATCATAAATGTGAAAGCTTGGTGGGCACTCTTGTACATGGTGCCCTGGCTAAGTCAGGCATCCATTCACACACCAGTGCCAGTGTGCCATCATGTGCGTGTCAGCACAGACAAAAAGGCCTCTGTCACTGACTGTGTACATACCCGAGCGGGGACAATAGGACGCAGTGCTCCGTGTTTTGGATTCACACAGGATTTAACTCAACCATTGTGGTAGGATGTGTTTGTTTTTTGATAAAACCCACTGAAGTATCGGGTAGCTTTAAGAATTAACAGATGTGTGGAGGCTAATTATCAGGAAACGACTGTGTGGAACATCAGATTCCACTGCAGCACACACGCAGTGGATGGCCATATGGGAATTGTCTCAATGATGAGCTATCTAACTCAAAGCCGTCACACATCGCATAAGCCTCTTTCAGCCTGAAAAACCTCAGGCAGCAGCCACTAACACAGCTAACTTCCGGTAAACAAACACACAAACATGACATAACGTGTGGTTCTGAGCATGGGGAAGATCAATTACTCTCTGTGACAAACTGCTGCTTTTTGGTAATTTATAGCTATGAAAAGTCAGTTAATAAATCTGAAGTGATAAGAGAGTGGTAATGGACACACCCACGCTTGTTGTTTGTCCACATTTTAAAAGGGAATTCCACCAATTTTACCCCATTTAATGTTTGCAGTGTTTGGCCAGTACAACCTGCATATATATGACAAGATGGAGACACTAAAGTGGGGTCTGATAAAATGTCCTCAAGTGAGGCCCTCACAACACACAAGTGAACCCAGAGTTAATTGCAGAGTTTAACGTTCATTGTGTAATAAAGGGACACCACAGCTGTACAACCAAAACACAGAACGGAAATACTATTAACGACATACGAACTCGGTTGTAACTCCTTTTGTTGGGTGTGTAACCTAAATTAAATGTGCCTGTAACCATATATTTTATATAATTTATAGAAAAATAAGTTTATATCAGGCTATTACAAACAAAGTACAATATTTCAGAAAATAATCCCTGCACATAGACCTTCTGTGTCATGCTAACTGATGCTCTGCTGATCGTGGAGATTCAGACCTCCTGACGCTACAGAGCCCGTTTTGGTCTCTGCCTCTGAATGAGACGCTCAGGAAGTGGCTGTACTCTGCTCTACGTCGGAGTCAAATGGGAACACTCTGCCGCAGCATTCTCCCAGCAGAGCCATCCATTTAAACCTGAACGGGCCAGACACGGAAGCACGTTGTCTCTCTGTTTGTACAGCGAGGGTGTTCTTCAAAGCTTGTAATTACCGAAAATACGTCAATATACCTCAATTCAATCTACTAACAGTGTTGGCGAGCAAATTTGTGGTGAGGGGGGCTGGTGAACGATCCTTGAACAAACATGTTTTAATTTGTTTGTTTCGTTCTACTTCCTAAATTAATAGGAGTAGGCCTATGCCCCACTGAGCGGCCCCCACCCACACAGCTTGACGCCCTAGCTGTTGCTCTCAGCAGTCGCCAGCCCCAACTGGGAAACCTTGTTTCTAGGAACAAATTTTTGTTAAAATATGATGAGTCTATACGAATTGGTTACCAGATATTTCTTAATTGCTGATTGCAGCAGATGGAGACAACAGACGGGTCTTGCTAATCCAGAACTCCAAATGGATGAACATCATCATTAAAATCAACGTTCTTTCTGTAGAAAGAACCAAAAAAACAGAAGATAAGAAGGAGATTGGATCAGTCTCTATGTAGCTAATTTTTCACCAAGACTTCGACCTGATGCGTGTTTATTTGACACACAAATCATTTAGTTACTGTTATTTTGCAATACACTAAATGAGCATTTCAAAATACGCAGAAACAAAGCGAGACTGGCCAAGGTATCTCGTTAATGTTTAATGAAGACTAAACTGAGCGATGCGGACGCTGTGAGAGGTTTTAGCTGTTTGTGATGTGTTGTTTTTCTCATCCTGTGTCACTGAACGGCTCGACATCTCTTCGGGTCACGTTCAGCTTTTATCCTTCCTCAGTGTCAAAGAACGACTAGCACTTTGCAAACAATTGGATGTAAACAGATGAAGCATTACTACAGTCCTGCGCGTCCTGCTCAAAACTCCCAACATCACAACACAAAAATAATGATTTATGCAGCATTCCTTGTATGTTGTTAAACCGCTTGCTGTGATAACAGCGTGGAAACGAATTTATGAACGTGCATATCTTGGCTTGGCAGAGATCATTGTAGGGAATGGGTTTACTCAAGATAATTGCTGGGCACATGTATCAAATATTATAATCAATATTGAATAGTAGACTAAATATATCTTAGATTTTGGATGGTCGTAATATCCAGTCTGATTATGAACATTTCCTGGTTTTAAACAAGGAGGCTGCATTACATAAAGTGATGTCATCGTTCGATTTACACAGACTGTTGTAACTGTATTAAATGTAATATCGATTTTCCTTCCCTATCGACCGCCCCTGATCCAAGCACACATCAGTAAACCATGTAGTGCTAGTTTAGATTGCCCTTAACCCTTGTATGGTTTTCGGGGTCTGTGGAATGTTGCTAAAAAAACTAACATTCTGATGGTGTAATAATTGTAGGTGCTACAATTATTACATGTCTGTAGCTTAAATGTCCTCCTCCGTAATGGGGCCTGCTGATGTGTGTGTGTGTGTGTGTGTGTGTGTGTGGTGTTTGTGTGGTGGTGTGTGTGTGTGGTCTGTGCGTCTGTATGTTGTGAGTGTTCTGAGTGTGTGTGTGAGTGTGTGTGTGGTTGTTTGTGTGTGGGTGGCTGGTGTCTGTCTTGTGCTTCTATCTGTATGGTGTCTGAGTTGAGGTGGTGTGTTGGTGTGTGTGTGTGGTGTGTGTGGTCTTCTCGTCCTGTCTGTCTGTGCGTCTGTGTGTGTCTGTGTGAGTGGTGGGTTGTGTGTGTGTTTGTGTGTGTTTGTGTGTGTGTTGTGTGTGTGGTGTGTGGTTTGTGTGGCTGTGGTCTGTCTGTTCTCTTTGGTAATGTGTGCATGTCTGAGTGTGGTGTCGGTGTCCCTCGTGACACTCTCCAGTAGTCCATGTAAGGGCATATGTTTGCCAAAACATGTTGAGTGTTTAGGGGGTGTGGTGGTTTCAGGAGTCTGTGTCAGCGGGGGTCCCGAGCCTTGTTACTGAGACCCCAGCTGACTAGACAGAAGGTTTCCAAAACCGTTGTGTCCAGGGGTGGCCGGGTTCCAGCTAGAACCTTTCTCTCCAAATACAATACATTCAAATTTAATTTATGGTCCAATAACAGGAAGTAGCTCCAGACACTTTCACATAGAGTAGGCTAACAAACACACGATATAACTCTTTGTGCAGTTAGACATGTTCATATTTCCATTTTTTTTTCTAAGCACTTTAAAATTTTTGGCTGTGTTACTTAAAACAAAAAAAAACACGAAAGAACCACAAACAGCTAGCACACTGTGGGGTCGGAATTGTTTTTAAACTGCAGTTTTGAAGACAAGAACCATCTTCATTGTGAACATGGACATTTTGAACATCACCAATATAGTTGCACGGCAACTGGGATCTCCAAGCAGCGGCTTAATTGAGATATTTTGGTCTGTCGACTCACCATCCCACAACACTTCAACTGCGTCCCGCTGGGACTTTGATTGTTGTGCATTCTGTTTATCAAGGAAAGAGCATGGTCGTTGATCTAAACGTATTACATTCCTCAATCAGTCCTGTTTTCTTTTAGATTAGATAAAATTAGATAGATAATAATCTTTAATTCATCACCATTGGGAAAACTCCCTTGTTGCAAGCAGATCAAGCGCTTTTGCAGCAGTAAAAAAAAAAACAAGCACAAGCAAACAAACAAACAACAAACAAGTGCAAAAAAGTCCTGAATAATGTGAAAGTGGCATCAATAAAGATATTTGTAGTGGTGGGTGGGCCTAGTACAAGAAATCTTGCCATGTAAGTGGGTAAGTGATGTGAAATTAAATAGAATAATATTAATTAATACATATAGCAGCCCCCCCCCCAACAGACCATGTGACAGGCATTAGAGTCTAACATAGAATAAATACGTAGTCGAATGGAAAAAAGAAATAAATAAATACAGATAATACACATATACTTTAGAGGCCGTTTTGAGATAGAAGATTGGCCGTGCAGTTGAGACATGTGACACTAAGTTTTTATTTCTTTGCTGGCTGTATGCCACATACAGCGTTGAGGCGGTTTAAGAGGTGCGAACGTCTCCCTGAAGTGTCCACTGAGTAAAAATCTGCAGCTCCCCAGGATTCATAGTGTAACAGTGGGAGCGAGTCAGTGAGTTGTAGCGTATTCTGGCTGGCAGTGGTGACATCATTCACATTTGTGGTCAACCCCAGATGTTCTCTGTAAGTATGGATTGATTGAAAGGACAATGAGCGAAGGTCTGGCACAAGCCTCCCTCACAAGCACATGGTACTGCGTGTGGTTACCTTTATTGTCAAAGGCAGGCTGCTCCGTTGCTGTATGCACGGTCGATGCTTCCGGTGGTCATGGTTTCAGCAGGTGCATGGTTGCATGGCGAGTTCACCGCCTCTGTAGAGGCCCGACTCTAACCCCGGCCTCTGGTTCCTTCTCTGAGATGACATGGTAGGGCGTTCCAGTCAAGCAGTTCGCAAACAACGCTCTGAGTCTTACTCAAATAACCAACGATGATCTGAATACTGATTGAGGTAAAGCAGTGAAGTCCTACGATTTGCAAAACGCGGAACACAATGTGTTTCACCATTGTCTGTATCCTGTTGGAGTTGGATGTCTTCAATCACCTAGTCCCTTCTGTTTCAGACTCGCCAGTCCTTACATATGATCAAACTGCAAGCACTGGATGAAATCGTTAAAACTGTAGAGAACTAAACTTGAACTGTATGTTAACAATTTTTCATGTGTAAAATATTCACCACACAGTGAGGCAGATCTGAAATCATGCAAAGGGAAAGAAAATAGTCCCAAGAGCTTGTGAAGAAAAATCTCACTATGTTTAAATATTTCTCAGACAATGTGTAGACGTAGGAAAAAATAAGACCGTATGTGTGATTGATTTACATAAATACCTGGAATTTGCACATTGTAAGCACTCTTTACTTTCATATTGTGAGTTCAGTTTTTTCAGCACAACCACAATCACTCCGCGTTACAGCACTCTTGAATAGATCTCTGCAAGTCACACAAACTAGATGCCTCAACACACCAGTAGATTTTTGTCTACAAGTTCAGTCCTCGTCTTCTACAAGCTCTAGCACTTGGCACCAGATTTGCCTTCCACACCTGTGTTTAGCATGACATAACAACACCTGCACGTGTAACACACCGCTATCAGATACTGATGTCCAGGATATAGACAAAACTCAAGAAATGTGCAAGAGCATTTCACCTCACAGATCCTGGCCAACTCCACTGTGTCAGCTCGGAGTAGCGTTTATCGCAGTGCCGTAGTAGTTTAAATTTAGCTAGTCACTAGCGTATTTCTCCAACAGTATGTAAAGTGGAGACACTCAGTATGTACAGGCCACTGGAAACATAGTGTGTTAACAGAGAAAACAAAAGAATGCATTCGTTCTTGCAAAAAAGTCAAAGCCTTATTTCAATGGCTCATTTCCTATTGAAATCGTACAGTGAAATGTTTGATTTAATAAAGGCTTTGTACATTTTCTGAAGAAAAGTGGCACTGGACTTTTTTCTTCCTCTTTTAAACTTTTGTGTTTCTCCGTCACAAAAGGAGCACTTACAGTACTTCCTTGAGCTTCCGAGCAACTCTTTATTTGTTTCTATCAAAAACATATTGTTTATTTGTTCACTCATTCAAAAGCGTTCCATATGTATCTGACAGGATTAGAATATGAGCTACTATGCTGTCTGGAATACAATCCCACTCTTACATAAAATATTTGAAGCAGAGATAGTGGATGGAACGATACTGAAGGACAAATAAGGCTGCATACTCGTAATAAACTAGGGTTATCACAGAGGAAAACAATAAGGGACGTTCAGTGATGGGCAATTTAGTTTTAATTATAACCCTTGCATGATTTATCAAAACAAACGCAAAGCTCCTCGGCAACATGTGATATGTGGAAAAATATCGGCTATTTTCGGTTGTTTCCATCGCCAATCGTTGCTTTGTTTCCAGCGTGTCCTCCACTCTCTTCTGAGAAATTGGGTGGACGGAGCCTGACCCTGTTAATATTTAACTTTAATAGTTACACTCCAATGTACCCCTCCCCTTGTCCCACAGGGAAGTGCCTCTATCGGGGCCCCTTATCAAATGAACTGATCTCCTCCCCTGTCCTGGTGACCCGGTCTCTCCTGCTTGACAAGTTGGAGTCAGGCGGCTCAGGGCAGCAATTATCACTATTTAGTCTCAACGGGATTGTAATGGCATAGAAAATGAAACAGAATTTCCAGTTACGCTCCGAATGGAAAAATACAGACTTCAAACATGCTGAGGGTAACGTTAGTAGGAGTAAAAGATGAGTGACAATGAAAGGAAAATCTGATCTGAATAGAATAGCAATCTCAGTGGGCCGCTCGTGCAACCAGGTGGAAACACCATTGGAGATTTGTGGACAGCAACATGTTACGTATACACCGAGTATTACAGTTAGGAATGTTTTTCCTTAGTTGTTCTTTTTCTTTGTTTTGAAACTTTGTTCAAATGCCGTTTAGTTTCAATTGGTTTTAAACACCAGTATTGGGTGTGCACGTCAGCGTAGTCACTGCCAGCCTGAAAGACAGACCCAATGTGAAAGCATTGAACTGCGCCCCAAAAACCCACGTTACGGTCAGTTTCACTGCAGAGGGAAGCTGACCTTCACCATCCCTTCTGTTTAAGATGCAAACAAGCAAAGGGTATGTGTATGTTGTGAATTGATAACTGTCTGGCACATAAGCCTGTGTGTATATGATCGGTTTTTGTACCAGCTGTTTGATCACATCACCGTCGTGTGACAAACACACGTAGTCAGATCTCATTCTACATACCTGAACTTGATCTGCTCAAGTTGCTCACCCATTGAAGCGTGCTACACCAAAATAAATCCCATTCCCATTTCCTATGAGGAATAAGTTTTACGTTGTGCTAACACAGGGGCAGTGTGCCTGGAAAGCTCCAGAGGGAAATGTGGCCAAGGGGTCAAAGCCAAATCCAGCGCATGCCTTCCCTGTGGCCGGCTGAGTAGCAGCCAACAGCTGTTTGCTTGGCAGGAACGGGACATTAAATAGTACCATGACATGGGTGCTTTTGGTGGATTTATATAGACTTCGAGGTGGTCCCTAATATGTCTCTAAGGAGTCTCTTGTACTTATAGACCTTATGGTCCCCTAATACTGGTATGTGAAGTCTCTTTTATTATAGCCTTAGTGGTCCCCTAATACTGTAGCTGAAGTCTATTTATAAGGCATTAGTGTCCTAAACTGTAAGCTGACGTCTCTGTTAATAGACCCTTAGTGGTTCCCCTAATACTGTATCTGAAGTCTCTTTCCCAAAATTCAGCCTGGGTGCAGAATTACCAGTCACTAGAGCATAGTCCAACAATGCGCTTCTTTAAGTATGGCCATTTCTGAGGCTGTAGCTTGTGAGGAGGAGGAGGGGGGGCCTCTTGACCAACTGCCACTTTGCTTGTTTGAAAAGCCGATATGAGGTGTTCTCTTCATGGTGGGCCAAATATCTGGGGCGGGCAAAGCAGAGAAGGGAGATCAATTTCCCGTTATGACGTCATAAGGACGCAAGCGTTCCAGGATGTGCCCTCTGAGCTTTATTTCTCAAAGGACAGGCAGATACCCGGGCTTGGTTACATCTCAGTACATTCTAGCCACTGGGGGACCACTAGCCAGGCTGGGGCAAACTCATATTAAGGGTTACAAAAACTCTAAAGTGACATTTTCCTGCCATGGGAACTCAAACACTAACATTTATCACAGGCTGTAAGCCCATGATTGCACTCTATCCATTCTTTCGGACTGTAAGCAAGGAAACTAATTTGACGAAGTAAATATAGGAAGTCATGAGAAAAGATATTCGGGGAATCCTGGTAGTCTTTTTTCAGTCTAAATGTTAAACTTAACCTCAAGCAGAGTCAGGTCACCATGCGGGTACTTCCAACATGGTTGTACCATGCCCTCAGGTTCGAGAATAAAGTCTTATGCCAAGCAGGGATTGTAGCTTACATAAGCACAAGCTATGAAGAAAGGAAAACACTGCTATAGCCCAAAAAAGCAAGGAAGATGAAGAGGACAAAAAAGAGTATTTGAGATGTTGTGACAATTAGGAAATCGGCCCATAACAGGTCGAACCTACATTGTGTAAGAAATAACTCTGTAAAAAGACAGAAAAGCTCTGGAGCTCATTTCCCAGACTTTGCCCATAGTTAAAAAACAGTAGGCCTATAGGAAATTCTTTCATAGTCAAAGCTGCTCCAGTTTGTAACCTTCCTAAAAATGTTGGAAAAGAAACTGCAAAAAGGTTGAAAAAAAAAATAGCAACACACCCATCGGAAAAATATGATAAAGCTTTCTTTTAATCTTCAAAACAAAACATTGGTGGCCAAATTATCACATTCAAAATGTGAAAAAACACCCCAAAAATACAACTAGAATAACCTCCTATGGACAAAGTTCTTCAATATACAGGCCATACGGACTGGTGAACCGCATTTGTCCTAGGGTCAAAACTGGACCCGTTTTTTATATCAATTTTTTGTTCTTACCCAAAATAACATGATTGATTTCACACAACGCTCCTGTGGCAAGTACCAAATCTCGACGTATTCCTGGTTTATAGCATGGAGAAAACAATGAAGTGTTTTTGAGGAGAGTTGACAAATTCCAGTCTGTGATTATCCATCAACACATTACATTTAATTTGAATTATTTAAATAACCTTACTGTGCTTTTCTAACTCAACATAGGGATACTTTCCTAAACTTAGGTTTTTGACCTTAAATTTTCAAAAATAGCTGTAAAAACTAAAGTAATCATTTAGTGATACGTAGGGTTTTAAAACGTGGTGAAAACAAGCGAAAAACCATGAAAAAGGGACAAAAACATGTAAAGAAAATAAAAGTTAAAAAAACATCGATTTAAAAAAGCGTCAATAAAAGTTTTACTTTCAATTTTGACGGGAGAAGAAGAAAACACAAGGGTGACAGCGGTAGAGGAAGCAGCGTGTGTGCAAGAGACGTGACGTAGGTGTGTACCAGTAGGGATCCCCTGTCCCCATCACCCTCTGTTGACTCCATAAGTGTACACTGTGGAGGTTCCACTTTCCTGGGAACTTTCATCTCCCAGGGACCCTCACAAGTGGGTGAGTGCTGCGTATGAGGTGTTGTAAAATAACAGGGTTGCAAGCTACGGCTTAGAGGTGTAAAATAGGGTATGTGTCTTAGCCCCTTGTAGAAAGCACAACAGAGGGAAGCACTGCCTCACTGCAACCTTAACAATCAACTGCTAAAGACTATGATGGGGTTACAGCCTGCCCCCGTACGTTCCAGTTCCACACTTGACGCAAGTTGTTATGGGCATGCCGTCTTGCAACATGAGGTTCGTGGTCTGTAACAGGGCGGGTGTTTCCGGAGTAGGTTGTTAGCCTTCTGTCCAACTCCCAAGCTGGTGGAGGGCCAGGGTTTCTCGTCGGGTGTCCTTCCTTAGACTGCGTTGGTCCACGGACCAACCATTACGGTGTAACCCCCATCCGCCACCCGAGGGGGGGACGCGCCTCACACGCCTTACCAGTGCAGCGCGAGGCTAAGGAGACGCGTACTGGAGGATAAAACGGCACCAGAGTGCACTACGCAGTCAGTCAGCATGGGTGGTGAGTCCCCACCTCTGGGCAGGAGGTTGAGGTCCATCAGGACCCAAACCTCACGCCTATTGAACAGTTTTTCCCCACCTGGATCTGCATTCCATTCATTGTTACTACTCCGCTGGCATTCCTGTAAACTTACTTATTTAGCTTATTTGCTTTTTCTTTCTTTTTTTCTTTATTCTTAGGATCCTTCTTCTAGTAGTAAATGTGTGACATGCACCACCAACATCAACAACAATTCCTTGTGTGTCAAAACTACAATAAATACCGTATCTGAATGCTGAAACAAACAAACACACGTTCCGTGTGTGGCAAATTTGGGAAGTAATTTATTACATTTAGACAAAAAGCAAGGCAGATGTATAACCAAAAATATAAAACCAATGGGAATGGAGAAAAACAATATCCGTTTGAAATTCCCTTGACAGTTGAGAGTTTTTGCGATGAAAAGCTGCTGTTCTACAAGATTAATGAATTCATCCAGGACAAAAAAAGGTAATTTGTAGCCATACAGTTTTTTTGTAAGGATCCTTTCATGGAGACATATCGGAATGACGTGGGGTGGGCTGTGTGTCGTGGGTGTGGTGTGTGTGTGTGTGTGTGGTGTGTGATTCTGTTGTGTGTGTGTGTGGTGTGTGTTGTGTGGTGTGGTGTGTCTATCCAGGAGGTTCAGCGGTGCAAAAAAAAAACCTGCCGATATGAAGATCACGTCCGAGCACTTCCAACCACCATGACAACAAGCACTAAGAACAGATACATCAACATAGTGGCCTGTGAGTATACTTCCACAGCACACACCATGATGCATGTCCTGTCTATGTCCTCATGAAGTACCCATACAAAATATTGAATATTGTAGATATTATTTCAAACACATGGTGTACTCCTGTTACTTCAGACTCAAAGTGTCTGTAATTCTGTGAGCAGCGAGACAGGTGACCCGCACAGACTCTAGAGCCGATGACTTTGCGAAACCTTGATGACCGTGAGCCCTCGATGACCGGCCTCGATGGCAGTGAGCACTCAGATGCGGGGTCTAGTGAGAGCCCTCGATGAATCGGGAGCATTCGTGAACGGAGCCTCCGATGACTCTGATCCCTCGATTGACTGCGTGAGCCCTCGATGTCGGAGGACCTCGATGAATCGTGAGCACGCGAGACTCAAGAGCCTCGATGACTGTGGCCCTCTAGACTCGTGAGCCTCGTGACTTGTGAGCCCTCTATGACTCGTGCAGCCCTCGATGAATTGTGAGCCCTTCAATGATTCGTGAGGTCGAGCGCGCGCGAGTCAGTCAGCCAACGATACAGCACGGCTTGTTTTCAGACAGTGGATCTGAGTCAGACCAGCGAGGTGAAGTCTATTCTCAAGATCAGAGTTAAAGCAAACAACAAACAAAAGACATATTTCACTCTGAAATAACACAATATTCGCACGTAGCCTAGCGAGAGTTACTGTGATTGACTGTGTATGTAGTAGTTAAAAAGCAAATTAGGTCTGATTGCTAATAACAAAAAAAACTGTTACATCAGAGGTCGTCGCATTGAGCAACTAGGGGTTAAGGTCTTGCTCAGGGACAAATTGGTTGATGTATTGCAGCGTGAACTCAAACCAGGTCTCCCACACAAAGGCATGTGTCATATCCACTGCGCCACGTGACTCACACAACCGTTTCTGTTTAGTGAGTGACTCTTAAGAAACCGATTTGAAAAGGAAACGGGTTGGCCAGCCTAGAGCAGGCGCATACACTGAGAGGTTTATGCATCGACTCAGAGGGCTAGGTTTGATTACGACCTGTGACAATTCCGCATGTCTTTCCCCACTTTCTCACCCAGAACCTCGCAGATAAAGCAGAAACGCCCCACAAATGATCTTGGTTCCCTCTTATAGGACACTTTTCACGTAGTTCACTATAAGGGAGCATTTGTAGACAAGGACTGCAGCAAAGCGCTTCAAGACTAGAATGTGAAGAGAGGAAAAAAAAAAACATCACAAAAAGTCTAGAATTAACAATTAATTGTGCTTTCGCTTGAGATCATAAAGGTACTCAGTAGATAGGACAGGAAACATGTAGGATCAAGATGGTTCTAGATGAAAATGCAGCTGGATTGCCCAGATTTGTAGGGTTCGTCTTCAGCCTCTGGGAATTATGAATAGTTGCAGTAAATGGCCATCTGGTCATCTATAACTTGTTTGAGATTTTGACAGTTGGGGGCATTGAAAGCAAAGGTCCACACCTAATTGTCCAATAAATAGATTAGGATTCCCCTGGACAGGTCAACGTCCAAGAGTAAGAGGTCCATGTCACCAATTAGATTTAAAAGACTTTTTAAAGTTTGTCCAGAAAGAAATCTATCTAGTCAATAAAATCAGTAGGGACCTCAAATAGTCCAGTCTGGGCAAGCAGAGCATTCTTTTAAGTGCCCAAGGCCAACATTGTCTGGCGATTCTGTTACTTTTCAGGACCGAATTTGTCTGAAGTGAATAAACCAACCCAATGAGCTCCAACATGGAAGCCAAGCAAAACGTACGACATATGCCAGTTCCAAAGCACACACGCAGGCTGGGCAATAGCCTACATCAATCTGTAATAATTATTCCAGGGGACATACAACAATTTGCCATGTTGAAAGCAGCTCGCCTTGTGTTATTACTACAGTGGTAGTGGGTGCAGTAGCAAAGGGAGGTCCCATGTGTTAGGCCTGTCTGAAAAAGCTACCACAACCAAGTTTGACCATTATTTCAACCACAAAGGTTCATGGCTTCGTGGTTGGGAGGGATGCCTTGCAGCGCACAAGATAGCAGCATTACTGAAAAACATGGACACACCGTGTGTTAGGGTCAGCAGGGGAGTGGGTAGATCTAGCCGGGGGTTTCAGTCCACACAGACCATGGCTCACTGATTGAATGTTCTATGGTTTTATCCTAAGATGACCACAGCAGGGTAGAAGCTCAGGGCCCGCTGGATGGGAAGGACTCCAAACACACGACTACATCAACGCAACGATGTGGATGCTGAGTGCTTCACTGGGCTCTGTCACAAACAATGATCTGTGTGCTTGTATGATGACAGAATTCATTTGGAGATGAGGACTGCAAAAAACAAATAAAAGACAATAAAGAATACAGAGATTGTATATGTCATTAGTGTCAAGTTTTGGAAGATTGGATTGTAATACATGAAAGAGCTCCATTATACCATTTTCAGCTATTGGGTTTTCTAGAAAAGGTTAAAGGCTTTGTGTGTTAAAAAAAAACATTATCAGAAAATCCATATTTACCCAGAGCAGGCGTTTCCAGCCATGCCCTGGGTCTAAGCAGTTGGTGAAAGCAACGCGCGGCAGGCATCTCCAAAATTCGGCTGCCATTATCCCGTGAGGTACGCGTTGCCTACGTGTGCATGCGGGCGAGCATATCGGGATCAAAACGGACACAGAGCTTTCCCGAATGCACTGGCTGGTGACTCATTCTCGAACAAGCCTAATGTCTGAGCTTATGGCTACGCCCTTCCTGAAAGCCCATCTGCTATGATGGTCAGCGGCACACTAGTTGGTGATGGCAACCAAATTCACCAACAAGATACGGGCAGGGCAGTGATTGGTCATTGGCATCTACTATGGGCAGCACACAAGGGCTGGCTTTTTCCATTCCGTGACATCACTAATTTCAAATTATAATGTGGAATTTGAAAAAAAAGTGCTGTGTGTGGGATGGGAGGGAAATGTGGTTTGTTGTTACTTTATACATTGGTACATACATAGAAGACGATACAAAAACAGTGACATCCAAAAAACAGCATAGGCTCTTGTAATGGGTAATTTCTATCTCCTTCATCCATAGGGTTACAACAAGCACAAAGCATACATCGCAGCCAGGGACCCTCAAGTCCACTTGGAGGACTTTTTGGCGGATGGTTTGGGACAAAACACCTGCCTCAGCGTCATGATCACCAACCTAAGGGAGAAAGGCCGGGTTGTTTCCGACTATTACACAATCTTTTACGTTGGGATCTTGTTGAGGAATCAAACACAGTTGCTCTATTGTGGCAGGGAAGACTAATCCCTCACAGCAAGACCTTTAGACACAATGTAACTAACAAATCAACTTTGACTAATGGCAAATTTGATTGGAGAGCACATGCACGACAATCATGTTATCTGGTGCACCGGCGATTTCCTGTAGGGCCCAAGTCCATCATGGTGCTAGAGCTGATGAAAACATGTCCAAGGTTTATGAAAGCTGGGTTAGATTGTATCCGAGGTCCCCAGAACAATATTGAAGAGTCTTTGTACTGTGACAGCGCATTATATTATAAAAGTATTTATCATTCTCGGAGGTATATGAGGTGGTAGGCCGTTCTCCTTAAGGATAGAAAAGCAGCAGCTGGACATGCTACTGTGTATGTTGTCCTCAAATGAAAAGGTTAGAGGGTCTCAAAGTGTATTATACATCAGGTCAGAATTTTTAATTAACTTATTCTCATTCTGGAACCCTTCTGGGCTGTGGTCAGCCTTGGAAAAAACACTAGAGACGTTATTCTTATTGGATGACAGCAGCCTACAATGCAAAATAGACAGGGGCATGAGAGCTTCCCTATTCCGACCCACTCAACTGCTGGAGCCAATGCCCTCGGCACCACACCCATCTTCCAACTCAGCGTTTATTTGATCGCACATTACACACCTGGTAAAGTTGCGTGACTGCACCTTGCTACGGTTGAGACGCTATCGCGGGTTGACATAGAATCTGGCTCGGCAGACACACAGAAACATAATCCATGAAAACTAGATAGTCCATCCGGGGATCACATTTTGCCATGGTGATGCAAACACACACACATTGCACCCACACACACACACGGTGGAAAAACATGCCAACGTCGCTGATAGAAACAGGTTATTGATCGTTTAATGGATAAAAGGAAAAGTGAATGAGGTTTCCTGCAAAACAGATACGGTAGATTTGACAAAACTTACACCCTCCCATAATGTGTTGACAATAATGTATGTGCCTTCGTATTTTTACTTTGTATAGTGTTTACTGAATGTTAGGTTTGTCTGTGGACCTAATTGGTTAAAAAAATATCGTCTGTCTCCACCGTGGGATAGAGGAAACGTACTTCGATATATTTGGATGTCTGACATGTGAAGACATTGGGAAATAAAGGCAGCACCTTTGGGACTTGATAATGTATCTGATTTATTTGTTGGTGTGTGTGTATGTGTGTGTGTGTGTGGGTGTGCTGTGTGTGTGTGTGGGTGTGTGGTGTGGTGTGTGTGTTGTGTGGTCTCAGGAGAAAGGGTGAACCAGTACGGCCATCAGAGAACAGTTTGAAGAGTCCGGCAACATGGGTGGGAACACTTGAAAGCAGTTTAGTGTACGCCTGCTACACTGTCCGCTTGCTTAACATTGAGCAAACCAAAGTCAAAAAGGTTGAGAATAAGAGGAGAGTGACCGCGATGACGTGTTCTGCTAATCACAAAACACAGTGACAGCCGTCACCTGGACAACACCACATTGAGGTATTTCTTATTACTCATTAACCCCGGATACGGACTGTGGAACATTACAAAGCAGTTCTGTTTCTCTTTGTATATTACCATGCCCCTGCATATTTAAATGAGCTGTGGACCAGACAAAAGCATCATTATGTTCGATATGGTTGATTAGACTCAATGTTAATGAAGGAATTACCATCTCTCATAAATGCGCAAGCTCTTTAGCCTTGTGGTTGTCTTCCGTCCAAAATTGAAATCAACACTTTTGTGACGCTTTATCAGTTGTCATTTTTTTGACATTTTCAACACACGTTACATAACGTAGTAATGTCGTATTACAGTTATTTTGGAAGTTATGGTCAATAAATTAATTATAGGAAATTATACCTAAGTTGAGATAAAAAGCAGAGAAAGTAGGGTTATGTAGACTAAAATTAAAGAAATGGCATGTGATGGAATAATCACAGCTGGAAAAAAGTCAATCACTAATATTTCAAAAAGCACATCAATTTTTTTCAAAATGCTATCAAATGTGAATACACGCCCCAAAATGAATGAAAGTAGAAGGCAATTTGTTACTTCGAAAGAGTGTTGGGTGGAATCAGTCATGTTATTTTGGGTTTTTAATAAAGAACTAGTAGATATAGGGGAAAACGGGTCAATTGACCCGAGGACAACATGAGGTAAAGACAAACAAAGTTGTATTTCCAATACTTTATCACGATTTTTTAAAAAATACATTCTGTTCCACCGTGGAAAGATCATATGAAGCAACAGCAGGAATGTTGGCCGTTGCTTTCAGCAGGTAATTTGCAGGGCGCCAATGCGGCTGAAAGCACCAGTAAAAAAGGGATGATACGTGCTAGTCAAACAGGAACGCAACAGGGGAGAACAGCAGAGAATTCAGGTGAGACGCACATACAGTACAGTAAAAGAGAGCTAAAACACACAAGGACCACAAAAACAACACCCGGAAAACCTCGTGGTGACCTCCTTCCTACCACAAAGTATCCTGGTAGGAAGTCCTGTAATGGTCGGTGGGTTATTTGTAGCTATGGATTTTAATTAAATTGATTTTTTTTTACCCTAGAATAAATACATTGTTTTATTTAGTTATTTTTACCATACGATACCACTGACGGGTGACTAACCAATCATATATGAGTGTTTCGCATAACAGAAGCAAGCAGAAAAGCAGAAGCTCATCTTATGTTGTCTTACAATTACATAAATGGTCTAAACGAAAAGGAATTATTGTTTAGTAAATTCCTATGCATTATACACTTAATATATCCAACGCAACTAAATGAAATCACAACACAAATCAATAGGCACACACACACACACACACACACACACACACACACACACACTGATAGATGCAGTGAGTGTTGAGTAACTGTTGTTATCACTGAAAGTTGTATTAGTAGATAAGGACAAAAGCATTTGGCCGTCCTTCATGTAAACACTTTGTAATAGGAATGGAGTGTAGCTCAGTAGGTTTTAAAAAGTGGGTACAAAATACAAATTAGCCTGCTCCGATGTACAGGATGACATCTCTAAAGAGCATCAGTAAATAGTGAAGTCATTGCTCTTTCACTGACATTTTCTTTTGATTGTGTTTTTTGTTTGGTATATTTTTGCTGGGGTGGAAGGCTCTACAGTCAAAAATCTGGTTAACATTAGCTCTCATTCAACAAGTCTTTCCATCTAAATGACAAAACAGGTGGTTTGTTATTGCCTTCTAAAAATAAAACCCCATATGACAGTTTTCTGATCTGGTGCCTATGGGGAGTACATTTGGCAATGCGAGACTAGAGAATTCCTGACGTAGTAGTGAGAAGAAACCAACAATGAATGTTGGT
>NC_045736.1:4402738-4417249 GCF_008692095.1 Etheostoma spectabile | reverse complement strand
TCTGCATAGGGTCGGGACAAAATATTGATATGACAATATATTGTTGTCCTTCTTTGTGAGATAAGAGACTAGATATGCTGGCTCCAAATAAAGGTATTTTAAATAGATTTCCCTGCTCCCAGCATCGCTACTTTACGGCTCTTCGACAGTACGTTAAAGGTCCCATGGCATAACATTGACACTTTATGAGGTTTTTTAACATTAATATGAGTTCCCCCAGCCTGCCTTTGGTCCCCAAGTGGGTAGAACCCTTGCCCCCCTCTCCCCCCCTCAAAAGCTACAGAAATGGCACATACTAAGGAAAGTTCATTGTGGGACTGTCTCCTCTCAGTGTGCTGTATTGCTGCCACCACAGGAGCTGAAGTTTTGGGAAAAGACTGGACTCTACAGTATCAGGCGACCTAAGGTCTATATAAAAGAGACTTCAATACAGTATTAGGGACCACTACGGTCTATATAAAAGAACTTCAGATACAGTATTAGGACCACTAAGGTCTATATAAAAGAGACTTCAGATACAGTTTTAGGGGACCACTAAAGGCACACATAAAGAGACTTCATATACAGTATTAGGGGACCCACTAAGGTTTACATAAAAGAGCTTCAGATATATTATAGGGAACCACTAAGGTTTACTAAAGAACTTCAGATACAGTATTAGGGGACACTAAGGGTCTATATAACAGATATGATTCCAGATACAGTTGCCATTTAGGGGACCACTAAGGTCTATATAAAAGCGTCCAAATAGCCCCATGTTATGGGACCTTTAACTATTCGAAGAGGAAGAGGTTGTCAACGGGATGGCTGATAGCATTTTGAGGAAAATAACAGATGCCCCAGTCACGTTTAAGTTCAAAGTCTGCACACATAGTTGCTCTATAGTTCTGTAATTTTATTTTACAGAAGAACCTTTCCAGCAGAATTTTGCTGTGTTCTAACAGTTTGGATTCACAGAGACTAAAGCCTTTCACTTAAAGTGTCCATATTATGAAAAAAAAATACTTTTTCTGGCATTTGAGGTGTTATTTTGTGTCTCTGGTGCCTCCACACACATACAAAATTTCAAAAACCATCCATGCTGTTTTAAATGAGATACGGTTTCTGAATGTCCTCTGTCTTCAGTCTCCGGATGAGCTGTTCAACATCTGCACGGCTTTCTACGTCACTAGCCGAGACGAGGTGGCTAACCATAGCACATGGTAGCGCTAGCATGCTAGCTAGATCTCAATGGCAAAACCCTGCTACAACACACACTAGTTGACCATAATCTCCAAAAGAACTACTTCCATGTCCCTGTTCTGCATGTATTCCACAAGTCCCCCTTGTCTAGAAAAAGTCTTCCAGCTAATCCTGTCTTGTACTGATCGAAGCTTGAGAAAGAGTTAGCTAGCTGATGGGATCTTACCTAGCTACTGAGCATGTGCGACTCCCACCAAAAATAGGAAAGAAGTGAGATGTCTCACTCTGTAGCTAAAACAAGTGAGTGACATCTCACAGTAACAAAAAACATATCTTATCCGTAGACTCAAATGTCTTTCAAAGCAGCCTGGCAGCTGGCTGTAAATATAACTAGTCTACCTCCTCTGTCATGCTCTGTGTCTCTGGATTTGATTGAGTGTTTTCTGAGAGAGAAGACAAGGATAGGATACCTCTTTTGCTTCATTCTGCTGTATTTAAAGTCAAACTTGTCTCTAAATGCCTTGTGCAGATTTCCAATTCAAAGCAGTCTGATGTCAAACATCACATATGTGAATTGTCAAAGTCACCGTCAGACTGAAAACAAGACAGGAGACCTGCTGATGTGTCTGCTCCTGAAAGCTTCCCTGGACGACTGCTTCTACATATACTGCATGTGACTTCAAACACACTGTGTGTCTCTGTGTGTGTGTGTGTGTGTGTGTGTGTGTGTGTGTGTGTGTGTGAGCTACAGTACACACGGTAATGCTTTGAAATTAGACAAATTTGCAATGATACGTTCATCATTCAGAAGTGAACGTAAAGTAACCTAAGTTGGAAAAAAGGTTCACTACAAGGATCTGGCCTACAGTGTCCCCCCCAGCGGACCGAAGCTGATCCTGCACCTCTTTCCCAAAAAAGACGGAAACCAATGGTTTGTTCAGTGCAACAAGTCATCCAGACTTAAAGGTCCCATGACATGGTGCTCTTTGGATGCTTTTATGTGCAGAATTACAGCGACTAGAGACAGTCCCACAATGAGCTCTCCTTAGGATGTGCCATTTCTGAGTCTGTAGCTTTTGAGGAGGAGGAGGGGGGGGGGGCAAGGTGGAGGGTGGAGGTGGTGTAATGTACTATTAAACAAGTGACAAGTGCACAAGGCGTTTATTGATTCTGATGACCACCAGAGATTCATCCTTTTTATCCTCCAAATTCAGGCGATAGGAGAACTTGTTTCTGTGTTTGACCTGAAATGGGAACTACACCGAGCGAGAGCATCACTTACTCAGGGGTTTGTAAAGCTCTCTACTTATTGAAATAAAAGACACTGTTAAAATGTGACTTCTCTCTCTTTCTGCCAGGCGCTGTTTCCAGACAGCCCACTTCTACGTGGAAGACAACAATTCACCCAGGGTGGTACCCAATGAGACGACCCCTGTCATCCCCATTCCAGGTAACAACCAACCACAGCACTATGTCCCCATGCACAGCTGCAGGCCTGAGGGGCTTCATACTGTGCCATAATATTATTTGTCTGATTGTTTGTTTGTCCACCATTGTTGTGTAAGTCGAAGTAGATTGGATGTATTTACTGGTGTTTGAGAGTAGAGATCGATCAATATATGGTTTGGTCCATTCAGTGGTTTCTACTTTTAATATGTTAAAAATAATACACACTTCTCTTGTGTGTAGATTTAATTGAATACAATATATTTGACCCTACTTGGATACACACACCTTACTATGGAAGTATAAATCAAAGGTTAAACATTACTTGAAGGTATCTACATAAGAGTGACATGACACTTACATTAATGTGTCATAAACAGTATTAACAAGTAATACATGTTTATAACACTCATTTTAGTCAGTGTCATTCAGTTTTGTCATGACAAGTTATGGTTCATATGTTATGACTGTGTCATAACAGTGTCATGTGTTTATGCCAGTGTCATGGCACTCTTATGTAGATAACTTTAAGTAAAGTGTTCCCAAATCAAAAACACATGGATGCATAAAGGATGCAGGGCATTGTCTTTTTGAATATGACTTGACCTTCTGGGTTTTTTTTGGCAAATGGATCCACTCTACAGATTGTCCACTTTATTTTAGTTTTAGAGTGCATTTTAAAATTCCAATCACTACTGATTAACACACCTTGCATGCTCAAGCTCCCTCTTACATCCAGGATCTATTGCACACACACACACACACACTTCTGGTCGTTCTCTGAGGTCTTCAGGCCAAGACCTTTTAACTGTTCCCAGTACACGTTTTAAAACCAGAGGTGATCGTGTCTTTTCTGTGGTGGCTCCAACCTTTTAAAAAAACACCTGTAGACACATCTTTTTAGACAAGCCTTTAACTTGCAATATGGTTTAGTATTTTATGTGTTGTTGTTTTTATTTGTTTTACTGTAAAACACTTTGTGCCCCCTGTTATCCGTGAAAGGTGCTATAGAAATAAAGTTTACTTACTTACTTACCTTCTCTTCCTCTGGAACATGTTCCTCAGCCGGGTCAGTTTAAAGGGTTTCAGTTGCTCTGTAATCACCATCAGTGTTGCAGGTGGTGTTCATCTCTGAGAGCTGGCCATATGCTCAGCTACAAATCTTGTCCTGTTGGCCTTTTCGTCCATACAGCTGGATGATCTCTGACTAATGAACTATCACCTTACAGTAGAATGACAAGTTGAGCACATGACCATTGCTGGAACATGTTCCTTGAGATGAGAGACTGGTTTGTGTGAATAAAGTTAAACACGCTTATCTGACAAGTTGACGTGTCTGGAAAAAGACAATCTAGAGAGCAAGGGATTTTTTAGTTTTGATTTTTTTGATTTATTTTGAAGGTAAGGCAAATTGGGAGGGAAAGAAACAGTTGAAAATTTGTATCCACATCACAACCTGTGCTGCGTCAGTAAAATGTGATTCTGTGTGTGTGTGTCGGTGTGTGTGTGTCGGTGTGTGTGTGTGAGAGAGGCTGTGCTGCCCAGTATACCAATTACAAAGAACACACTGCTCCAGCTCTCGTTTTTCAGGTCCAGGATTTGGATCCAAACCCGTCATATCAATTGAAAGCTTGTGGGGCCTCTTTACAATGGGCCCTGGCTAAGTCCAAAGGCCTCCATTCACACACCAGTGCCAGTGTGTCCATCATGGCAGTGTCCAGCACAGACAAAAAGGCCTCTGTCACTGAGCCGTGTACCATACCCCAGCGGGGACAATAGGCTCTCAGTGCTCCTGTTTTGGATTCACCAGTTATTTAACATCACTGTGGTAGGATGTGTTTGTTTTTTGATAACCACTGGAAGTATCGTGTAGCTTTACAGATGTGTGGAGGCTAAATATCAGGAAACACTGTGTGGACATCAGATTCCACTGCAGCACACAGGCAGGTGGATGGCCATATGGGTAATTGTCTCAATGAGCTTATAACTAAAGCCTCACACATCCCATAAGCCTCTTTCAGGCCTGAAAACCTGCAGGCAGCAGCCACTAACTACAGAAGCTTCCGGTAAACACACACACAAACATGACATACGTGTGTGTTTCATGAGCATGGGAAGATCAATATCTCTTGATCAAATGCTGCTTATTTGGTATTTATAGCTATGAAAAGTCAGTTATTACAATCATGAATTGATAAGAGAGGTGTAATGACACAGCCACCTTGTTGTTTGTCACATTAAAGGGAAATTCCACCAATTGTACCCCATTAAAGTTGTTTGCAGTGTTGGCCAGTACAACTGCATATATTACAGAGGGAGACACTAAAGTGGGATGTCTGATAAATGTCCTCAAGTGAGGTCCCCTCACAAACACAAGTGAACCGCAGATTAATTGCAGAGTTTAACCTTCATTGTGTAAAACGTGACACACAGCTGTACCAAAACACAGAAGTGAAATACTATTTAACGAAAATACGAGACGTTGTAACTCCTTTTGTTGGGTGTGTAACCTAATTAAATGTGCCTGTAACAATTATTATTATTTTATAGAAAAATAAAGTTATATCAGGCTATTACAAGAACAAAGTCACAATATTTCAGAAAATAATCCACCTGCACCATAGCCTGCTGTGCATTACGTGATGGCTCTGCTGATCCGGGAGATCTCAGACCTCCTGACAGACTCAGAGCCCCGTTTGGGTCTCTGCTCTCTGAATGAGACCGCTCAGGGAAGTGGCTGTACGCTGCTCTACGTCGGAGCTCAAATGGGACACATCTGCCGCAGCATCTCCACAGCAGAGCACATCCATTATAAACCTGAAGCTGCACAGACCACGGAAGGCACGCTGCTCATCTCTGTTTTTACAGCGAGAGGTGTTCTTCAAAGCTCTGCTAATTACGAAATATCGACAATATACCTCAATTCAATCTAATAATCAGGTTGGCGAGCAAATGTGTGGCTGAGGGGGCGCGGTAGAACGATCCTGTTGAACAAACATGTTTTTATTTTGTTTGTCGTTCTAATTCTATAATTAATAGGAAGTAGGCCTAGGCCTCACACTGGAGGGCCCCCCCAACACAGCTTGACGCCCTAGGCTGTTGCCTCAGCAGTCGCCAGCCCCAACTGGGAACCTTGTTCTATGGACAAATTTTGTTAAAATATAGAGTCATACAATTGTTAATACACAGATATTTCTTAGATTGCATGATTGGCAGCAAGATGGGAGACAACAGACTGGCTCTGCTAATCCAGAACTCCAAAATGTGTGAACATCATCATTAAAATCAACGTTCTTTCTGTAGAAAGAACCAAAAAAAAGAAGGAAAAGAAAGAGATTGGATCAGTTCTCTATGTAGCTAATTTTTCAAGACCGACTGCTGTGTTTATTGACACACAAATCATTTAGTTACTGTATATTTGCATACCTAAATGAGCATCTCGCAAGACACAAAGCGAGAGCTGGCAAGTGTATGCTCTCGTTAATGTTTAATGAAGACTAAACTGAGCGGCGCTGTGAGAGCGTTTTAGCTGTTGTGTGATGTTTTTTCATCCTTTTCACTGAACGGGCTCCAATCTTCTGGGTCGAGTTCAGCTTTTTATCCTCTCAGTGTCTGAAGAACGACTAGCACTTTGCAACAATTTGGATGTAAGCAGATGAAGCATGTACTACAGTCCTGCGCCGTCCTGCTCAAAGCTCCCAACATCACAACAAAAAATGACTTATGCAAGCTTTCTTGTATGTTTTAAACCGCTTGCTTGTGATACAGCAGTGGAACTGAAATTTTACTGAACGTGCATTACTCTTGGCAGAGATCATTGTAGGGAATGGGTTTACTCAAAGTACTGCTGGGCAATGTATCAATATTATATCAATATTGAATATGAGACTAAATATCATCTTAGATTTTGGATGTCGTAATATCCTGATATGACATTTCCTGGTTTTAAAGGCTGCATTACAGTAAAGTGATGTCATCGTTCTGATCTTACCAGACTGTTGTAACTGTAATAATGTAATATCAGATTTTCTCCCTATCGACCAGCCCTGACTCCAAGCACCACTCAGTACCATGAGTGCATATGTTAGCATTTGCCCTTAACCCTTGTATGGTTTTCGGGTCTGTGGAATGTTTGCTAAAAAAACATAACTATTACGTATGAGTGTAATAATTGTAGGTGATACATATTTACAGTGTCATGTAGCTTAACTGTGTCCTCCTCCTAACTGGGCCTGCTGTGTGTGTGTTGTGTGTGTGTGGGTGTGTGTGTGTGTTGTGTGTGTGTGGTGGTGTGTGTGTGTCTGTGCGTCTGTATGTGTGCGTGTCTGAGTGTGTGTGTGTGTGTGGGTGGTGTGTGTGTGTTGTGTGTGGCGGTGTGTGCTGTCTGTGCTTCTATATGTCTGCGTGTCTGAGTGTAGGTGTGTGTGGTGTGTGTGTGTGTGTGTGGTGTGTTTCTGTCTGTCTGTCTGTGGTCTGTATGTGTGCGTGTCTGAGTGTAGGTGGGTGTGTGGTGTGTGTGTGTGTGTGTGTGTTGTGTTGTGTGTGTGTGGTGTTTGTTGTGCTGTGTGTCTGTCTGGTCGTATGGATGGTTGCATGGTCTGAGTGTGGGTGTCTGTGTCCCTCTGACATCTCTCCAGTAGTCCATGTATAGGGGCATATGTTTGCAAACATGTGGAGTGTTTAAGGGGGGTGGGGTTCAGGAGTCTGTGTCAGCGGGGGTCCCGAGCCTTGTTAACGAGACCCACTGCTGCTAGACAAGAGGGGTTCAAACCGGTTGTGTCCAGGGTGGCCGGGGTCAGCTAGAATCCTTCTCTCCAATACAATACAATTCAATTTTATTTATAGTGTCAAATAACAGGAAGTTATCTCAGGACACTTTACAGATAGAGTAGGCCTAGAACACACTGAATAACTAACTTTTGTGCAGTTATGAATGTTCATATTTCCATTTTTTTCTAAGCACTTTAAAAACTTTTTGCTTGTGTTACTTAAAAAAAAAAAACACGAAAGAACACACAAACAGCTAGCACACTGTGTGGCGGAATTGTTTTCTAAACTGCAGTTTTTGAAGGACAAGAACCATTTTCCATTTGAAAAATGGACATTTGAACATCTACAATATAGTTGCACGGCAACTGGGGATCTCCAAAGCAGCTGCTTAATGAGATTATTTTGGTCTGTCAGACATCACCATCCCAACACTTCACCTGGCGTCCTCGCTGGACTTTGATTGGTCTGTGCATTCTGTTATCAAACTGGAAGAGCATGGCGTTGATCTAAACGTATTACATTTCTCCTAAATCAGTCTTTGTCATTTTAGATTAGATAAAATTAGATTAGATAATACTTTATTCATCCAACCATTGGGAAAATCCCTTGTTGCAGCAGCATTTTGCTACAGTAAAAAAAAAAAACAAGCAAGCAAACAAACAAACAACAAACAATGTGCAAAAAAGTACTGAATGAATGTAAAGTGGCATCATATAAAAGATATTGTTAGTTGGGTTGGGTGGCCATAGTACAAGAAATCTTGCAATGTAAGTGAGTAAGTGATGTGAAATTAAATAGAATAATATGTAATTAAATAATATAGCAGAAGCAAGACCCATTGTACAGGCATTATTGAGTCTAAGCATAGAATAAATAAGTAGTCGGAATGGAAAAATATAAATACAGATAATACAAATATACTTAGAGCCGTTTTGAGATGAGAAATTGGCCGTGCAGTTGAGACCTGTGACACTAAGTTTATATTCTTTGCTGGCTGTATGCACACATACAGGTTGAGGCGTTTGAAGAGGTGAGACACTTCCTCACTGATTGGTCCACTGAGTAAAATCTCAGCTCCCAGGATCTCATATGTACAGTGGAAGCTGAGTCAGTGAGTTGTAGCAGTAGTCTGGCTGGCCAGTTGTTACTCATTCACATATTGTTGTAACCCCAGACTGTTCTCTGTAAGGTATGGATTGATTTGAAAGGACAATGGCAAAGGTCTGGCACAGCCTCCCTCACAAGTCACATGGTACTCGTGTGGTTTACCTTTATTTGTCAAAGGCAGGCTGCTCCGTTGCTGTAATGCACGGTCAGATAGTTGCCCGGTGTCTGGTTTCAGCAGGTGCATGGTTGCATGGCGAGTTACCGCTCCTGTAGAGCCCGACTCTAACCCCGGCCTCGTCTCTTCTCTGCAGATGACATGGAGGCGATTCCAGTCAAGCAGTTCGTCAAACACGTCTCTGAGCTCTACTCAAATAACCAACGGGGATTCTCTGAAGACTTTGAGGTAAGCAGTGAAGTCCTACGTATGTGCAAACCGAACACAATGTGTCTTCACACATTGTCTGGATACTGATTGGATGTCTTCAATCACCTAGTCCTTCCTGTTTCAGACTACGCCAGTCCTTCATATGATGCAAACTGCAAGCACTGGTGAAATACGTAAAACTCGTAGAACATAAACTTGAACTTGTATGTTACAATTTTTCAATTGTGTAAAATATTCACACACATGTGAGCAGAATCTGAAATCATGCAAAGGGAAAGAAAAAGTCCCAAGAGCTTGTAGAAAAAAATCTCAACGTATGTTTGAAATATTTTCTCAGAAAATGTGTAGACGGAGGAAAAATAAAGACCTATGTGTAGATTGATTTTACATAAATACCATGGAATTTGCACACTTGTAATGCAACTTCTACTCATATTGTGAGTTCAGTTTTTTCAGCACAACCACAACTCCGCGATTACAGCCTCTTGAATAGATCTCTGCAACGTCACACGAATATGCTCAACACACCAGTTCAGATTTTTGCTCTACAAGTTCAGTCATCGTCTTCTACAAGCTCTCGCACTTGGCACCATATTTGCCTTCACACCTTGTGTAGATTATCAGAAACACACCTGCACGTGTACACACACGCTATCAGATACTGATGGCCAGGATATGACAAACTCAAAGAATGTGCAAGAGCAGTTCACCTGCACAGATCCTGGCACACTCCACTGTGTCAGCTCAGGAGTAGCGTTATCGCAGTGCCGTAGTAGTTTTAAAGCTCTCACTAGCGTATTTCTCACAGTATGTAAAGTGGAGAACACTCAGATGTAGCAGGCCACTGGAACATAGTGTTTAAAAGAGAAAAAAAGATGCATTCTTCTTGCAAAAAAAGTCAAAGCCTTATTTCAATGGCTATTTCCTATTGAAATCGTACATTGAAATGTTGATTTAAATAAAGGCTTTGTACATTTTTCTGAAGAAAAAGTGCCTTGGACTTTTTTTCCTCTTTTAAACTTTTGTGTTCTCCTTCAAAAGAGCACCTACATGACTTCCTTGAGCTTCCGAGCACTCTTTATTTGTTTCTTCTAAAAGACATATTGTTTATTTGTCATTCATCAAAAGCGTTCCCATATGTATCTTGAACAGGATTAGAATATGAGCTCTATGCTGTCTGAATACACTCCCACTCTACATAAATATTTGAAGCAGAGATAGTGAGATGGAGATAATGAAGACAAATAAGGCTGCATACTGAATAACTAGGGTTATCACAGAGAAAACAATAAGGACGTTTCAGTGATGGGCAATTTAGTTTAATTATAACCCTTGCATGATTTATCAACAAACGCCAAAGCTCCCTCTGCAACTGTGATCTGTGGAAATATCTTGCTCTTTTCTGTTTTTCCATCGCCAATCGTTGCTTTGTTTCCAGCGTGTCCTCCACTCTCTCTGAGAGAATTGGGTGGACTGAGCCTGACCCTTTGAATAATTAACTTAATAGTTACACTTCCAATGTAACCCCTCCCCTTTTCCCACAGGGAAGTGCTCTATGACGGGAGCCCCTTATCAAATGAACTGATCCTCCTCCCCTGTCCCTGGTGCCCCGGTCTCTCCTGCTTTGACAGAGTTGGAGTCATGGAGGCTCAGGGCATCAATTATCACTATTTAGTCTAAACGGCATTGTAATGGCATAGCCAGATGAACAGAATTATCAGTACATGCTCCAGAAATTGAAAATAAATACTTCAAACATGCTGAGGGTAAACGTTATTATGGCTAAAGATGAGTGACAATTGAAAGGAAATGCCTGAATAGAATAGCAATCTCAGTGTGCCGCTGTCAACCAGGTGGAACACCTATTGGAGATTTTGGAGCAACATGTTACGTCTACACCGAGGTTATTACAGTTTAGCATTTTTCCTTAGTTTTTCTTTTTTCTTTTGTTTTGAACTTTGTTTTCAAATTCAGTTTAGTTTCAATTAGTTTTAAACACCAGTATTGTGTGTGCACGTCAGCGTAGTCACTGCCAGCCTGAAAGTACAGGACCCCATGTGCACAGCATTGAACTGCAGCCCAAACCCACGTTACGTCAGTTCACTGCAGAGGGAAGCTGACATCAACCATCCCTTCTGTTCTAAGATAGCAACAGCAAAGGGATGTGTATGTGTGAATATGATTAACTGTCTGCACATATAGCCTGTGTGTATCTGTATCAGTTTGTGTACCATCTGTTGATCACATCACCTGTCTGTGTGACAACACACGTAGTCATATCTCATTCTATCATACCTGCAACTTGATCTGCTCACGCATGCTCACCATGAAGCTTGCTACACCCAAAATAAATCCCATTCCCATTTCCTATGATGAATCAATGTTTCGTTGTGCTAAAACAGGGCAGTGTGCCTGTAAAGCTCCAGAGGAAATGTGGCCCAGGGGTCAAAGCCAAATCCAGCGCCTGCCTTCCCTGTTGGCCGTGCTGAGCTAGCAGCCAACAGCTGTTTGCTTGGCAGGAACGTGACATTAAAGGTCCCATGACATGGTGCTCTTTGGTTGCTTTTATATAGACTTTAGTGGTCCCTAATACTGTATCGAAGTCTCTTTTATATAGACCTTAGTGGTCCCCTAATACTGTATCTGAAGTCTCTTTTATATAGACCTTAGTGGTCCCAATACTGTATCTGAAGTCTCTTTTATATAGACCTTAGTGGTCCTAATACTGTATCTGAGTTCTATATAGACCTTAGTGGTCCCTAATACTGTATCTGAAGTCTCTTTCCCAAATTCAGCCTGGGTGCAGAATTACAGTCACTAGAGCCAGTCCACAATGAGCTTTCCTTAGTATGGGCCATTTCTGAGTCTGTAGCTTTTGGAGGAGGAGGGGGGGCCTTGGCCTTGACCAACTGCCACTTTGCTTGTTTGAAAGCCATGATGTCTCTCTCTCATGGGTGGGCCAAATTCTCTGGGCGGGCAAAGCAGAGAAAGGGGAGGTATCCTTGCCCCCTATGACCTCATAAGGAGCAAGATTCCAGATCGTCCCATCTGAGCTTTAATTTTCTCAAAGACAGAGCAGGATACCCAGGGCTCGGTTTACACCTATCAGCATTTCTAGCCACTGGGGGACCATAGGCAGGCTGGGGGAACTCATATTAATGTTAAAAAACCTCATAAAGTGACATTTTCCTGCCATGGGACCTCAAACACTAACATTTATTCACAGGCTGCTAAGCCCAGAATTGCACTCTATCATTCTTTAGGACTGTAAGCAAGGAAAATAATTTCCGAAGTAAATATAGGAAGTCAATGAGAAAAGATATTCAGGGTGAATCCTGTTATTCTTTTTCAGTCTAAATGTTAACCTTAACTCAAGCACGAGTCATGTCACCATAGCGGTTACTTTCCAACATGGTGTACCATGCCCTCAGGTCGAGAAAATAAAGTATTATGCCAAGCAAGGGATGTAGCTTACATAAGCACAAGCTATGAAGAAAGGAAAACACTTGCTATAGCCAAAAAGCAAGAATGAAAGACAAAAAAGAGTATTTGAGATGTTGTGAAATTAGAAATCGGCCCAAACAGGTAGAACTACATTTTAAGAAATAAACTCGTAAAAAGACAGAAAAAGCTCTGGCAGCTCATTTCCCAGACTTTGCCCCATAGTTAAAAAACATTAGGCCTATATGAAATTCTTTCATACAAAGCTGCTCAGTTTGTAAACTTCTAAAAATGTTGAAAGAAACTTCAAAAAGGTTGAAAAAAAAAGCAACACACACATCGGAAAATATGATAAAGCTTTCTTTAATCTCTCAAAACCAACATTGGTGGCCAAATTATCACATTCAAAATGTGAAAAACAAAAATACAACTATGAATCACATCCTATGGACAAATTTTCTTCAAATATACAGCCATACGACTGTTAACCCTCATTTTGTCCTAGGGTCAAACGGACCCGTTTTCTTATATCAATGTTTTTTTTCATTACCCAAAATAACATGATTGATTTCACACAACGCTCTTTGGCAAGTACAAATCTCTACTTATTCAGTTTTATAGCATTTGGAGAAAACAATTGAAGTGTTTTTGAGTAAAAGTTGACAAATTCCAGTCTGTGATTATCCATCAACACACTTACCTTTAATTTTAATCTAAATAACTCTTAATTTCTGCTTTTCTAACTCAAACATTAGGTATAATTTCCTAAAAATTAGGTTTTTGACCATAAATTCCAAAAATAGCTGTAAAACTAAAGTTAATAATTTAGTGATACGTAGTGTTAAACGTGAAAAAAGCGACAACCATTGAAAAAAGGGACAAAAATGTAAGAAAAAGTTAAAAACATCGATAAAAAGCGTCAATAAAAGTTTTTACTTTCAATTTTGACGGGAAGACAACACAAGGGTTAATACAGAGTGTAGAGGAGCAGCTTGTGTGCAAGAGACGTGGACGTAGCGTGTGTACAGTATGGATCCCTGTCCCCATCACCCTCTGTGACTCCATAATTGACACTGTGGAGTGTTCCCACTTCCTGGGACCTTTCATCTCCCAGGACCTCAAGTGGGAGCTGATGCTGTATGAGGGTGTTTGTAAAATAACAGGGTGCAATCTAAGTCTTAGAGGTGTAAATTATGGTATGTGTCTTAGCCTTAGAAAGCACAACAGAGGACGCACTTCCTCCTGCAACTTAACAAATTCAACCTGCTAAAGACTATGATGGTGTTCCAGCCTGCACCGTTACGTTCCAGTTCCACCACTTGCCGCCAAGTTGTTTATGGGCAGCGTCTTGCAACATGATGTTCGTTGTTTCTGTAACAGGCTTGTTTTCCGGGAGTAGGTTGTTAGCCTTCTGTCCAACCCCCAAGCTTGGAGGGCCAGTGGTTTTCTGTCAGGGTGTCCTTCCCTTAGACTGCGTTGGTCCACGACACCATACGGTGTAACCCCCCATCCGCCACCCGAGGGGACGCGCCTCACACGCCTTACAGTCCCAGCGCGAGGCTTAAGAGAAGCGTAATGGAGGATAAAACGGCACCAGTGTGCAACTACGCACGTCAGTCAGCCTGGGTGTTTGAGTCCCTCCCCTCTGGCAGGAGGTTGAGGTCCATCAGGACCAAAACCTCACGCCATATGAACAGTTTTTCCCCACCCCTGGCTCTGCATTCCATTGTACTTACTCCGCTGTACCATTCCTTTTAACTTAACTTATTTTATGCTTATTTTCTTTTTCTTTTCTTTTTTTCTTTTATTCTTCGGATCCTTCTTATATGTAGTAAATGTGTGACATGCACCACCAACATCAAAAACAATTCCTTGTGTGTCAAAACTACAATAAAACCGTATCTGATTCTGAACAACAAAACACGTTCCGTGTGTGGCAAATTATGGGAAGTAATTTCTTACATTTAGACAAAAAGCAAGGCAGGATGTCTAACAAAATATAAAACCAATGTTGACATGGAGAAACCAACTCCGGTTGAAATTCCCTTGACATTTGAGAGTTTTTGCGAATGAAAGCTTCTTTTCTTTACAAGATCTAATGAATTCATCCAGGAAAAAAATTGTAATTTGTAGCCATACAGTCTTTTTTTTAAGGATCCTTTCATGGAGACATATCGGAA
>NC_045736.1:4387740-4402728 GCF_008692095.1 Etheostoma spectabile | reverse complement strand
TGTGTCTATCCAGGAGGTTCAGCGGTGCACTGCCGATATGAAGATCACGTCCGAGCACTCCAACCACCCTGACAACAAGCACAAGAACAGATACATCAACATAGTGGCCTGTGAGTATACTCTCCACAGCACACACCATGATGCATGTCCTGTCCTATGTCCTTCATTAAGTACCCATAAAACATATTGAATATTGTATATTATTACTTTCAAACACATTGTTTACTCAGTTACTTTCAGAATCAAAGTGTCTGTAATTCTGTGAGCAGAGAGACAGTCGACCCGCAGACTTAGAGCCGATGACTTGCGAACCCTTGATGACTCGTGAGCCCTCGATGACTCGTGAGCCCTCGATGGCTCGTGAGCCCTCGATGACTCGTGAGCCCTCGATGACTCGTGAGCCCTCGATGACTCGTGAGCCCTCGATGACTCGTGAGCCTTCGATGACTTGTGAGCCCTCTATGACTCGTGAGCCTTCGATGACTTGTGAGCCCTCTATGACTCGTGAGCCCTCGATGACTTGTGAGCCCTCAATGATTCGTGAGTTGTCGATGCTCGCGCGAGTCAGTCAATCCAACGAAACAGCCGGCTATGCTTTCATGAGTGGATCTGATTCAGACCAGCGAGTGAAGTCTCTTCTCAAGCTCAGAGTAAAGCAAATCAACAACAAAAGCCATTATTTCACTTCTGAAATAACATACAATATTCTGCACGTAGCCTAGCTAGAGTTACTGTAGATTTGACTGTGTATTGTAGTATGTTAAAAAGCAATTAGGTATGATTGCTATATACTGTACATCAGAGGTCGTACGCATCTGGAGCAACTAGGGGTTAAGTGTCTTGCTCAGGGACACATTGGTTGATGTATTGCAGTGGGAATCAAACCAGGTCTCCCACACAAAAGGCATGTGTCATATCCACTGCGCCAGTGACTCACACAACCGTTTCTGTTTAGTGAGTGACTCTTAATAAACCCGATCCTTGAAAGGAACCGGGTTTGCCAGGCCTAGAGCAGGCGCACATACACTGAGAGGTTTATGCCTCGACTCAGAGGTCCTAGGTTTGATTCCGACCTGTGACAATTTCCTGCATGTCTTTCCCCACTTTCTCACCCAGCTCTCAGATAAAGACAGAAAAGCCCCAAAAAATGATCTTTGGTTCCTCTTATAGGACACTTTTCACTGTAGTTCACTATAAAGGAGAATTTGTAGCAAGGACTGCCAGCAAATGCTTCTAAGAGTAGAATGTGAAGAGAGGAAAAAAAACATCACAAAAAGTCTATGAATTAACAATTAATGTTCTTTCTCTGGAGATCATAAATGTACTCAGTAGATAGACCAGGCCATGTAGGATCAAGATGGTTCTAGATGAAATGCAGCTGGATTGCCCAGATTTGTAGGGTTCTTCTTCAGCCTCTGGGATTATGAATATTGAAAGTAAATTGGCCATCTGGTCATCTATAACCTTGTTGATGATTTTTTGAAGTGGTGGCATGAAAGCAAAGGTCACATAATTGTCCAATAAATAGATTAGGATTCCCCTGGAAGTGTCAACGTCCAAAGTAAATGTCATGTCACCAATTAGATTTTAAGACTTTTTAAAGTTTGCTCCAGAAATCTATCTAGTTCAATAAAATCAGTAGTGGACCTCAAATAGTCACGTCTGGGCAAGCAGAGCATCTTTAAGTGCCAAGGCCAACATTTGTCTGGCGATTTCTGTTACTTTTACAGCCGAATTTGTCTGAAGTTGAAAACCAACCAACTGAGCTCCAACATGAGCCAAGCAAAAACGTACGACATACTTCCAGTTCCAAAGCACCACACGCATGCTTGGCACTCGCCTACATCAATCTGTAATAATTATTCCATGTGTCATACAACAATTTGCCATGTTGAAAGCAGCTCAGCCTTGTGTTTATTACAGTGTGTGCAGTAGCAAAGGGCAGGTCCCATGGTGTTTAGCTGTCTGTAAAAAGCTACACAACCCAGTTTGACCATTATTTCAACCACAAAGGTTAATGTGCTTCGTGGTTGGGAGGGATGCCTTGGCAGCGCACCAAGATAGCAGCATTACTGAACATGGACAGCACCGTGTGTTAGGGTCAGAGTGGAGGTTAGCTCTAGCCGGGGGTTCAGTCACACAGACAGGCTCACTGATTGACTGCTCTGTGTTTTCTCCTCAGATGACCACAGCAGGGTGAAGCTCAGGCCGCTGGCTGGGAAGGACTCCAAACACACCGACTACATCAACGCCAACTATGTGGATGTGAGTGCTTCCACTGGGATATCTCAAACACTGATCTGTGTGCTTGTATGATGACAGGAATCATTTTGGAGATGATGACTGCAAAAACAAATACAAGACAATAAAGAATACAGAGATGTATTATCGTCATTATGTCAAGTTTTGGAAGAATTTGGATTGTAATACATTAAAGAGCTCCTATTATACTCATTTTCAGCTATTGGGTTTTACTAGAAAAGGTTTAAAGGCTTTGATGTTCAAAAAAACACATTATCAAGAAAATCCATATTACCCAGAGCCAGGCGTTTCCCAGCATGCCCTGGGTCTAGCAGTTGGTGAAAAGCAACTGCGCTGCCGGCATCTCCAAACTGCGGCTGCCATTATCCCGTGAGGTCCGCGTTGCCTACGTGTGCATGACGTCAGAGCATATCGGGATCAAAACGGACACAGAGCTTCCCAGAATGCACTGGGCGTGACTCATCTCGAACAAGCCTAATGTCTGAGCTTATGCACCGCCTTCCTGAAAAGCCCCATCTGCTCTGATTGGTCAGCTGGCCCACTCAGTTGTGATTGGTCAACCAAATTCACCAAACAAGATACTGGGCAGGCTGTGATTGGTCATTGGCATCTCCTATGGGCAGCACACAATGGGCTGGCTTTTTCAATCAGTGACATCACTAATTTCAAATTACTAATTTGGAATTTTGAAAAAAAGTGCTGTTTGTGATGGGAGTGAAATGTGTTTGTTGTACTTTATACATCTGGTACATACATAGAAGACTATACAAAACAGTGAAATCCATAAAAACCATAATAGTGGCTCTTTAATGGTGTAATTTCTATCTCATTCATCCATTAGGGTTACAACAAGCCCAAAGCATACATCGCAGCCCAGGGACCTCTCAAGTCCACCTTTGAGGACTTTTGGCGGATGGTTTGGGAGCAAAACACCTGCATCATCGTCATGATCACCAACCTAATGGAGAAAGGCCGGGTATGTTCCGACTCTCACACACTCTTTTACGTTGGGATCTTTGAGGATAACACAGTTGCCTCATATTGTGGCAGGGACTCATCCCTCCACAGCAGACATTTAGACACAATGTAACTAACAAAATCAACTTTGACTAATGGCTAAATTTGATTTGGATGAGCATGCACGAACAATCATGTTATCTGGTGCACCTGCGCTTTTCCTGCTAGGGCCCTGTCCCATCCTGGTGCTAGAGCTGATGAAAACATGTCCAAGGTTTATGAAAGCTGTGTTAGACTTGTATCCGAGTGTCCCCAGAACAATTATTGAACGAGTCTTGTACTGTGACAGAGCATTATATTTATAAAAGTATTTATCATTTCTCTGGAGGTATATGAGGTGGTAGGCCGTTCTCCTTAAGTATAGAAAAGCAGCAGCTGCTACATGCTACTGTGTATGTTTTCCTCAAATGAAAAGGTAGAGGGTCAAAGTTTATTATACATCAGGTCATCATTTTTTAATTAACTTATTCTCATTCTGGAACCCTTCTGGCTGTGTTCAGCCTTGGAAAAAACACTAGAGACCGTATTCTTATGGGATGACAGCAGCCACAATGCCAAATTAGACCAGGGGCATGGAGTAGCTTCCCTACTTCCTACCCACCTAACTTCTGGCGCCAATGCTCGGACCACACCCATCTTCCAACTCAGCCTTTATTTTGATCTCAAATACACACCTGTAAAGTTTCGTGACTGCACCTTGCACGGTTGTGACGCTATCGCGGTGACAAGAATCTGTCTGCAGACACACAGAAACATAATCACCTGACAAACTAGATAGTTCCCTCCGGGATCACATTTTGCCATGGTGATGCACACACACACACACACACACACACACACGGTGAAAACATGCCAACGTCGCTGATAGAAACAGGTATTTGATCTGTTTAATGGATAAAATTATAAATTGAATGAGGTTTCCTGCAACAGATATCGGTAAGATTGACAAACTTTACACCCTCCATAATTTGTTGACAATAATTGTATGTGCCTTCTTATTTTTACTTTGTATATTGTTTACTTGAATGTTAGGTTTGTCTGTGGACCTAATTGGTAAAATATGTCTTGTCTCCACCGTGGGATAGAGGGAAACGTAATTTCGATCTCTTTGTATGTCTTGACATGTGAAGACATTGACAATAAAGCAGACTTTGACTTTGATAATTGTATCTGATTTATTTGTGTTTGTGTGTGTGTGTGTGTGTGTGTGTGTGTGTGTGTGTGTGTGTGTGTGTGTGTGTGTGTGTGTGTGTGTTCTACAGAGAAAGTGTGACCAGTACTGGCCATCAGAGAACAGTGAAGAGTACGGCAACATGGTGGTCACACTGAAAAGCAGTTTAGTGTACGCCTGCTACACTGTCCGCTGCTTCACATTGAGCAACACCAAAGTCAAAAAGGTGAGAATAAGAGAGAGTGACCTCGATGACGTGTTCTGCTAATCACAAACCACAGTGACAGCCTGTCACCTGGCCAACACACATTGAGGTATTTCTTATTACTCATTTAACCCCTGGATACTGACTGTGTAACATACAAAGCATTTCTGTTTCTCTTTGTATTATTCCCCTGCCCCTGCAATATTTAAAACTGATCTGTTGACCA
Source organism: Etheostoma spectabile (assembly GCF_008692095.1). Taxonomy (NCBI): domain Eukaryota; kingdom Metazoa; phylum Chordata; class Actinopteri; order Perciformes; family Percidae; genus Etheostoma; species Etheostoma spectabile. The sequence goes on along the minus strand of NC_045736.1, from coordinate 4,397,847 downwards.
GAAAAAGCACATTATGTTCATATCTGGTTGATTAGACTCAATGTTAATGAAGAATAACATCTCTCATAAAGCGCCAAGCTCTTTAAGCCTTGTGTTGTCTTCCTGTCAAAATTGAAAATCAACACTTTTTTGACGCTTTTTATCAGTTTGTCACTTTTTTGACATTTTCAACACTACGTTACACTAACTTAGTAACTGTAGTATTACAGTTATTTTTGGAAGTTATGGTCAATAAACCTAATTTATAGGAAATTATACCTAATGTTTGAGATAGAAAAGCAGAAATTAGGAGTTATTTAAACTAAAATTAAAGAAATGGATGTTGATGGATAATCACAGACTGGAATTGGTCACTTACTCAATACTATTTCAAAAGCACATCAATTTTTTTTTCCAAATGCTATCAAATTGAATAAGACGCCCCAAAATGAATGAAAGTAGAGATTTGTACTTGCCGAAGAGTGTTGTGTGGAATCAGTCATGTTATTTTGGGTAAAAAGAACATTGATATAGGAAAACGGGTCAATTTGACCCGAGGACAACATAAGGATAAAGACAAACAAATTGTATTTCCAATACCTTTATTCACGATAAAAAAATCCTTCTGTTCCACCAGTGGAAAGATTTTCATATGAAGCAACAGCAGGAAATGTTGGCGTTGCTTCAGCAGGTAATTTGCAGGGCTCCAATGCGGCTGAAAGCCACCAGTAAAAAAGGATGATACGTGATAGTACAAACAGGAACGCAAACAGGGGAGAAACAGCAGAGATTCAGGTAGAAGCTACAGTACAGTACAGTACAGAGAGCTAAACACACAGAGACCACAAAAACAACACCCGGCACAACCTCGTGGTTGACCCTCCTTCCTACCCCAAAGTATCCTGGGTTAGGAAGTTCCTGTAAATTGTCGGTGGGTTATTTGTAGCTATGATTTTCATTAAATTGATTTTTTTACCCTAGAATAAATACATTTTTTTATTTAGTTATTTTTACCATGTGATACCACTGACGGTGACTACATCATATACTGAGTGTTTCCGGCATAACAGAACGAAAGCAGAAAATGCAGAAGCTCCATCTTATGTTGTTCTTTACAAATTACATAAATGTCTAACTGAAAAGAATTATGTTTTAGAAATTCATATGCATTATACACTTAATACTATCCAATCGCAATAAATGAAAATCACAACACAAATCCAATAGGCACCCATGTATTGTGATAGAATTGAATTGGGACAAAAGAATATCGTCCCAGCAGCACAGTTAATGGTGTTTCTTTGTCCCCCCCTTGTGTCCTCCTCTTTTGTCTTTCTATTATTCTCCAACCTAACATCTCTTCCTCCTCTCCTTTCCTTCTTTTCTTCCACCCAGTGTGGGAAGGGGAACCCTAAAGCACGGGTCCAGAGTGAACGGACGGTGCTCCAGTATCACTACACCCAGTGGCCCGACATGGGTGTCCCTGAGTACACCCTGCCCGTCCTCACCTTTGTCCGCAGGTCCTCAGCCGCCCAGAAGCCTGACATGGGCCCCATGCTTGTCCACTGCAGGTAATGTCTCTACTTCCCTCATCACTGTGCCCTCCATCCATCTTTTGGAGACATTCCTGTGTTGTCATTGTACACATGTTCATAGTGAGTGTGGTCATTCTGCGTCTGTCTGTTTGGCTTCGTTCAATTTTGTACACTTGGATTATATAAAAAAGTCTTTTTGGAATCATTGTAAAACGAAAGCATCACTTTCACCTGTTGTGTGTTTGTAAAGCATGCACTGTTTGTATTGCCGCAACAAATGGCACAATCTTATTCAGGTCTTTGTGTTTTTGGCAGAGATATTAACAAATTGACTTCACAGCAATACCGTTGTGTTTTTTTACACTTTCATCTGCTTTCACCACAGCTGCATATCTAAGGCTATATCTACTGTACACTACATTTTGGTTCAAAATCTAATATCTTTTGTTACGTTTACAAACCTCGCGTCCACACTGCTCCGCCATTTTGGAGACATTTGTAAACCCTTGGTGCCCCCGTTTTGGTTTGAATACTCCAGGGTTGCTTTGTAGCATGGATGGGCACAAACAGAGACCTTTGGAAAGTCAGACCTCTTATCAGTCAGGTAGCTTACATACCTTTCAGGAACAGTTCCCCCTCGTCCTTGCTCCAAGCTAGGAAATCCCTGCTCTTACTTTTCACCATTGTTGTTCTTTCTCCAAAGTATTTTCTGTATTTTCAACCTCTACATCCATGATTTCCAACCGCAGAGTAACTTCAGACAATTTGCTTCCTCGTTACACACACACGCGCATGCCGAGTGTGTGTGGATGGTCATGTGATATGCGTTGTCAAACACATTATCAACTCCCATTACGTCAAAAACTGATGCTTGGTCGGGTGCCTTTGGCGTTTGTTTCTGACGCGAATAGTCTCCTTTAGCGTCATATTTAGACGGTCGGGACTCTTACCGTCACTTTTTGACACTCTGGGTCGGAACGTACGTTTAACTTAGTTAGGTTTATAAAAATAGGTTGGGTGGGGTTTTAAAATGTACATTTCAGTGACACGTGGAACAAGAACAGGACAGGAACCCGGGTCTCCTGGGTGAAAGTCCTGTGTTGTTTGAGCCATCCACCCCGGCAACCAACCTTCCAACACTGGTTTTCAGTCTTTAATACTACTCTCTACCGTCTGTACCGGAGTGACAATGGGTTGTCTTGTGTTGATGTAGACGCAGATTGGTTCTGGATTGGAGCTAAAACTCTCCTGTGGAAAGATATTGTTGTTTTCTCTTTGTTTTTCTCTTGCTCGTTGGATGCTTTTATATAGACCTTAGTGGTCCTCTAATACTGTATCTGAAGTCTCTTTTATATAGACCTTAGTGGTCCCCTAATACTGTATCTGAAGTCTCTTTTATATAGACCTTAGTGGTCCCCTAATACTGTATTGAGTTCTCTTTATATAGACCTTAGTGGTCCCCTAATACTGTATCTGAAGTCTCTTTTATATAGACCTTAGTGGTCCCCTAATCTGTATCTGAAGTCTCTTTATATAGGCCTTAGTGGTCCCCAATACTGTTGATCGAGTCTCTTTTATATAGACCTTGGTGGTCCCATATCTGTATCTGAAGTCTCTTTCCCAAAATTCAGCCTTGGTGCAGAATTACAGCCACTAGAACCATTCCCACAATGAGCTTTCCTTAGTATGTGCCATTTCTGAGTCTGTAGCATTTGAGGAGGAAAGTGGCGGTGGGAGGGAGGGTGGGGGTGGCCTTGACCAACTGCCACTTAGCTTATTTGAAAGTCACGATGGGCAAGATTCCAGATCGGCCCATCTGCCGAAGTGTCCTTGGGCAAGACACTGAACCCCGAGTTGCCCCCGATGTTGCGCCATTGGAGTGTAAATGTGTGTGAGTGTTTATCTGATGAGCAGGTGGCACCTTGTACAGCAGAATCGGCCACAGTGTATGAATGTGTGTGAATGGTGAATGGTTCCTGTACTATGTTAAAGCGCTTTGAGTAGTTTTTTAGACTAGAAAAGCGCTATATAAATACAGTCCATTTACATTAAGGATGCCCAGTGCTCGGTTTACACCTATAACCATTTCTAGCCATTGGGGGACCATAGGCAAACTGGGGGAACTCATTAATGTTAAAAAAAACTCATTAAGGGACATTTTCATGCCACGGGACCTTTTAAAAGGAAAACAGTGTAGATGTAGCCTAAGCAGCATCATTGAACCTGCTGTCATTGTTGCCAGCTTGTATTTAAGGGCATTTTACAGTAAGGCAGGCAGAGAAATTACTGGTAATTGTGCACTGACTGTGGCCCCCAGGGGGAGGAGGACGAAGCTCTCCGCTATCATCTGCGCTGTGATCATAGATAATAACGTGTCACAGTGGCTCGCCGCTGCGGCTGCAGACACACCACTCATTACTAGCATTTCGTACCGGCACATACACACACAGATGTCTTCCCGCTCATTATGCAACAACACAGCACACAGAGACACTCACATTCACCCTGCTGTCCTGCTGCGTTAAAGCAACAGGACATCTAAAGTCCTGGATTTGTAAGAACAGCATAAGTGTTAACTGGATCTGTGGCCATGCTGTCAACTTATCGCCATGTAGACACTGTTCAGCAACTCTCTGTTCTTTTTGTTGTATTTTCTTCTTTTCCTCGATGTATTGATCAGTCCTGATCAATAAAAAAAACACATCCCATCACCTGAACGTGAGCGTGCACACCCTAACATGGCTACCATGCCAGTAAAAGGTGGACTTTCTTATGGTCATCGCTTATCCGCAGTTGTATCACAAATAAATGACAAGAATTTGAAATACAGTTTCGTAAATAAATCGATAAGATACAATACACAGTCAGTGACAGGTGACAAGATAATCTCATGCGTGGAAAGTGATGGAAGCTGTCAAAACTGAGGCATACATCTTTAAAGGGAAAGACGTCAAAACATCAATTAGACAATTCTGTCCTAATCTGCTCCTGGGCCGAAACTACTCTAGGACTGTTGAAAAGTCCCTGCAAGATATTCTAAAAGGTACAGCAGTGAGCGAGGATCATTGGCTCTGCTTAGTTAACCCTCGAGGAAATGTGAAGTACTGTGAGGGGAATATTCAAAAGATATATATATATATATACATATATATATATATATTACTGTACCATTTCTCTGGTAATACCTTACACCACAATTTCACTTCACATGGTTTCATTTAGTTCCATTAGCTAATGCTAATGTTATCCATACTGTGACATGTTTGTGATATTGATATTATTATTATTATATCTTTAGGAGAATGTGAAGTCAAGAGTGGTTTAGCCGTTTGCTCAACTTGTTTGGAGATTTTTTTGCGCAAGGTTTATTATTTAAATCTGGTCTTATCTGCTCTGCCGCCCTAATCCAAAGTCCTGTGCATCTGCCACTCTGCACACACACGATAAGATGGGATCAAACTGCAGCGTCTGTTCACACAGAAAATGTTCTCTCTCGCTTCACATAGTCTGCTGTAACAATCAACAGATAACTAGACAAACTAACATCTGACACACCTTGTCACACACACATACACATGCACATACAGTACATACACAAGCACATGCACACACATACACATACACACACATACACAACCACGCACACACGTACATACACACGCACATGCCCACACATACACATATACACACATACACACACACATACACACACGCACATACTGTACATACACACACACATGCACACACATATACATACACATACACACACACACATACACACACACGCACATACATACACACTCACATGCACGCACATACACACATACATACACATACATACACATACACACACATGCACACATACACACACACTTACATACACATACACATGCACATGCGCACACACCCATACATTTGCACATGCACATACATACACATATACATACACTTACACATACACACACACACACCTGCACGTACATACACGCACAGACATACATACATACATATACACACACATATCACACACACACACACACACACACACACTGGCCCATTTACAGAAATGTTAATTAATGTGCATCTTCCTTTATGAATGAATAAAACTAAGCACACACACACAAACACACACACCAAATCCAAACATGTACATAATAAAGATATTTATGATTTGCATGATTGCAGTCCCACAATAATACAAATAAATATCATCATCATATGAACATATGAATCTGGACTTGCACATTGATGGATTAGTGTTTTGCTTTTGCTAAATTGCCGTGTTGATAATGAGTTTGCAATTTGTTTAGGACATTTATCAGAAAGTGCGTTTCTATTTTTTTTTATTAACCAGGTTTTTCCTCTATTTCTCTAATTCATACATGCATAGACCCCTGACATTATGATATCAAATTTGTCTCCACCCACAAGATGCTAATAGAAATGGCTGCTGCAAGTACCTGTATGTTGTGTACAGTAGTGAATGAAATACAAGTCATTGGAAAACACATTTAAGGGGTTTCCCATATTGTTTTTGCAATATTGCTTGTTGTTAAATCCCTCATTTCTTGACAGGCTTTCTACTGTCACCTCTGTAGTCAGTGTTTTTAAAAGCAATTCCATATCCATTCAAATGCTAATTTCTAGAGATGTTCCAATACTGATACAAGAATGGAAAAAGCCTGCAATACTGCCTAAAACACTGGTATCACTATCTGAAAGTACTGGAGTCAATGCACCTGATGAGCAGGTGGCTCCTTGTACAGCAGAATCGGCCACAGTGTATGAATATGTGTGAATGGTGAATGGTTCCTGTACTATGTAAAAGCGCTTTGAGTAGTTTTTTAGACTAGAAAAACCTGCAATACTGCCTAAAACACTGGTATCGCTATCTGAAAGTACTGGAGTCAATGCACCGATCTGATGCAATTTAGCCCCGAAGAAAATCTACTTAAAAGTACTTTATTGCTGTTATTTTTTACATAATGACTACAGCATTCATGGTTTGTGTTCATTCATGTTTCACAAAGAGCTTAAAGCTATAGTGCGTAGTCTCGGTCTCCCCAATGAGGAATTCTAGGTAATGACAACAATAGTCAATCCATCCACATGTCACAAGCCTTCCGTGATCACGCTCATCTCTACTAACTTCCCGTCTGTGTAGCATTCCTCTCATCTCTCTGGCTTGTGTTCTGTTGCAGTGCTGGAGTGGGACGGACGGGGACGTACATCGTGGTAGACAGCATGCTGCAGCAGATCAAGGACAAGAGCACAGTTAATGTACTGGGCTTCCTCAAACACATTCGCACCCAGCGCAACTACCTAGTCCAGACTGAGGTTTGTATGTCTCGCTGCATTTCATGTCGATTAAATTGGCTCCTCGACTCCTCCACTTGCCTCCTCTCCTCTTTGTCCCTCTCATCGAGAGGAAACTATCAGAGGAGAGAGGAAAATGAGCAAATAGGTTTTCTCTAAAGCGTCACATGAATACGTCAGCTGTTTGGACGGAGTTAGCGACTACTTCAGGTGCACTGCTTCCATGAAGGCTGCTCTCATGTTTCCTTGCCTATAGCTCCTTGATGATCGTTCCTCAATGATCGCTCCTTGTTCACACTTCAAGGATCTCTCCTTGGTCCTCAGCGCAGACATAAGAGCTTTGAGACGGCCTTCAATCAAGGAGGGGCGGAACAACATCCGGTTCAACCAATGACCGAGGATCTGTGTCTGTGTCGGAACATAGTAGACTCGTTGAAGATGAGCTCGGTCTGCACAGAATCGATCACTGGCGATCGCCGCCCAATGCATGCTGGGTAGATTTGTGTCCAACTTTATCCCGATATGCTCTGACGTCATGCACACGTAGACAACGATGACCTCACGAAATCAAGGCTGCCACAGGTTTGAGACGCAGGCAGCACAGTTGCTCTACACCGACTGCAAGACCCAGGCGGACCCAGGGCATGCTGGGAAACGCTGGCCTCTCAGCTGATTTAACAGCTGGTTCACAATCGACTCAACATGACGTTTTATATAAAACTTTTATTTATTTGGTATTACGGATCATTTACAGTCTGTTGTTAATTAAAATCAGCAACATGTAGAGCATTTTGAGAGCTACTCTGTCTTGATTAAAGCAACTGGAGACTGATATATGGGTCTGATAACATTTTATAAAATCATTATCGGACCACAGTGTTTCTGTCACTTCCTGTTCAGCCTGAAGGCTGCAGGAAATGGCTGGAAACTGTCCGACTTTACCACAAACTTTTGTCCCTGCCCCCGCAGGTGCAGTCCATCTCCAACAAGCCTAGCATCAGGGTAGCAGTTGGGTTATAAAAGCATGGACAACAACATATGTCTTATTGTTTCCTCTGCTGGGTTCTGCTACAACATTAAGACAAAGACAGTAGGGCTGGGCAATTTATCAGTATATGAGGCTAGATATCGTCTTACATTTTGGATATTGGGATTTGACTGTTCTAGCTGTTTTATTTGCCTTTACCCACTTAGTCATTATATGGGTTAAGTTTGCGCTTCAAAACAGAACTGGACCAGGCAGACAAAGCAGGTTTAAACGGTTTATTGCAAAAATGAGAACTCAAAAGGGAAGCAGGGGAGGCAGGCCGTCAGGTTTGCAAGTGCAGATCTGGATGCAAACTGAGAACAACCGGACAATGCTGGGCGAGGCAAACGGGCAGATGAAGCGTGGCAGAGCAAAAGTCAAGACGAGGTGAAAGCAAAAACAGGGCGCAAAATGGGGCCGAACGTTACCACCCTGACTACAACGAGCGGAGTGTTAGACTGGGTTAAATACTGCAGCAGGAGTAGATGGCTGACAGGTGGTGGAATGAACAGGCAGGTGAAGGGAATCCGAATGGCCACGCTCAGCCTCACACAGGAACACAGACACACAACAGAGAAAAGATCAACAAGTGGAATCTTTTTCCTCAACATAGTGTTTGCTAAAGCTGGCGTCGAGAACCATATCACACAATCTACCATGGACATGTGATTATTTTAGTGCAATTGGAAAAAAACTACATCTGTTACTACATCTCTTCTGTGTTTTGCCAAAGCATTGTAACAACTTTTATAATATCCCCTGTCCCCTTGTCTATGTCTCTGCTGGCAGCAGCTTCTGTTCTACTTATCTGTTATCAATATGTGTTCTGAATTATATTCTTTTTATTTCTGAAAATAACTACTTGCTTCAAACCAAACTGCATATTGCAACTGTTTAGTTTAGTGTGCGTGTGTGTGTGTGTGTGTGTGTGTGTGTGATTTTCAAAGCAGTCACTTTGCTGCACGTCAAGTTTCAAGTCATAAGGAAACCCCAATATGTGGTTATAATGGATACTTTGGTTCTATGGGCATACCAATCACCATCTGCCATACCAGCTGCTGAACATCTGTTTGTCTTTTGTCACCGTTTGGCTGATCCAGGAACAGTACATCTTCATCCACGAGGCCTTGATGGAAGCCATTTTGGGGAAGGAGACGGAAGTGTCAGCCAACCAGCTACACAGCTACTTCCACAGCATCACGACGCCCGGACACAGCGGGCGGACTCATCTGGAGAAACAGTTCAAGGTGAAGGGACGGAGGACATTTACTATTCATTCCACATTAAGTTTGTCATTATACATTATACACAAACATGTGTTTGGGGCGAGGGTGTCTGTGTACTGTATGTGTAGGTATGTATATTTGTGAGGCCCTGTTCAGAGTAGAAAACAAATTCATGATGAGGGTTCAATTCAGTTCAATTTAATTCATATAGCGCCAAATCACAACAACGGTTATCTCATTGCACTTTTCATAAAAGAGCAGGTCTAGACCGTACTCTGTGATGTTATTTACTAATTATTAACCCATCAGTTCCACCAAGAGCAAGCACTAGGCAACAGAGGCAAGGAAAAACTTCCTTTAAGAGGCAGAAACCTCGAGTAGAACTATGGCTCAGAGTGGGGGGGTCATCTGCCTCCACCGGTTGGGGGTGAGAGACAGAGAGAGAGAGACACAGAATGAGAGAGAGAGAGAGAAAGACAGACAGAGACCGAGAAGAGACAGAGAGAGAGAGAGAGAGAAAGAGAGAGACATAGAGAATTGCAGCAGTGGGTGTTGAGCAGGAACATGGAGGCAGCAGGTGACTCCAACCACTCCACAGATCCAGAGCCAGAAACACCTGCAGGAAGCGATAGGAGGAAAGAAGAGAGGGGCGAGAGAGCACAAGACTCCGGGAAAGGGAAGAAGTTGAGTTAGTAACATGCGTTAATGGGATGAGGTTGCATACAGATGGAGAGAAGGAGGAGGAGAGAGGTGCTAAGTGCATCAAAGGTAATTTAGAAGAGTAATTCCTGTTTTTTCATCACAATATGCCATATTCCAACCTGATCTCACAGAATTCAATGAAAATTTGTGGCAGTGTTACAAAATCGCAAAAAAATTCTGTGATGGGCCCAGGGAAGAATTCTGTAAGTCTCTTAAGTTAAGAAAAAGGTTGTGGGTGGGCTTACAGTTCCATGACAGACGGGAAGAACGGGACGGTCTCCTGGGTGAAAGTCCTGTGTTTGACCCGTCCACCCCCCCCCCC
>NC_045736.1:4378541-4387730 GCF_008692095.1 Etheostoma spectabile | reverse complement strand
GTCCACCCCCCAACCACCCTCCTTATGCAAATTTTCAGGCTTTCATGCTACTATCATAGTCGCTCCTAATGCTACGTCTTCTCATTGACTTTACATTGGCATTGTTTTGTGGGATGGCCACACAGACTTCCTTGCCACCACGACGTAATGCGGTGTTAGCAGTTTGTGAACATTTCCCAGAATTCTGAGAGACCAGGCTGTCATGACAGGATTACAACTGAGATGTTTTAAGCTCTTTTGTTTTTCCTCTGGTCTTTGTGGTTGTTTCCCTTTGAGCCAGATTGGTTTGATGTGTTTTCTTAGCTCTTTGCTGGGGATTTCTAACCAAGAGCTGCTTTCTGTTCTACCTTCAGCTATTATTCCAGAAATCGCCACCAGGAAATGAATTGTTGTTGATCCAGACTAATGACACACAAACACAATGCACTTTATTCTGAAAAATTGCAGTGAGGGAGACAAGTTCAATCCTTTCATGTAATAGGCCAGCATGAAAAGAGATTTTGATCACAATAAAAGATGTTAAGTTCATAGTACAAATGTGTAAGACGTTATCCTGACGTCGAGGTACAATATGAAGCATGTTTCCCCAAATCTTGTGTATAAGCAAATAACATATGTGTTGTGATGCCATTTAAAAGTTTGACGAATTGTAACTCACCCACGTTCTCTTCTTCTTTTGTGTTTTAGATGGTTACACAGTGTAACGCCAGATTCATGGAATGCTTTAACGCTCAGAAGGAGTGCAACAAAGAGAAAAATCGGAATTCCTCCGTGGTGCCGTGTAAGTGTTACACTCTAGAACCCTGTTACATTTGAAATGACACTGTTTCTCCAGAAGTAATAACCAAACAGCAGAAAATACAATACAATCAGCTGCATTTAGAAAGCGTTGGGATTATTCAATGAACAGTAATGGGAGTAACACGTTACAAAAGTAATGTACAGTCATGTAGTCCTTTTTGCTGTAACGCAATATAATCCTGTTTCTGGATTCGGTGGTTGAAATGACGGCAGAGACGAATACATCTGTGACATGAACATCATTTTCAGAGTTGTGTACCCTGCGAGCTGTCCCGTCCTTGTCCCCATGGTCAGACCCAGAACCTGAGACAGTAGGCTTGGGACATCAATGTCCTGCCGACAGCAGTGTGTGTTAATGTTGAATCTTGCTACACGTAATGTCATTACATTTTATCAGCCAAGGAAAGTAACTATACCATAGTTGTACTTCAATTCAATTTTAAGGTGTTTTTAATTGAGTATTTTTATTTTCTACTTCCTATCAGGCTACTTCTAGTCCACTACAATTCAAAGTAGGCTATTGTATGTTTTAGTTTTTATTGAATAGCTTTAATTATTTCACAGATTTAGATTAATAATACAAAATAGTATGAATAAGTTAGGATGTAAAGACGAGACTTTGTTGATCCCGTGGTGAAATTCACAAGCTCTCAGCCAACTCATACTTCCGCTTTTATTTTGGTGAAAGTAACTTAAAAGTAATGCAAAATTAGTGTAAAGCATCACAATTCTAAAACATTAATTTTGTAATGTAACTAATTTCTATCAAATGACAGTAACTAGTAATCCATAATGTATTACATTTTTTAAGTAACTTGCCCAATACTGTCAATGAATACATTTGAGTGCATCTCCATTAAAGAAGAATGGTACATTGAGATTCTTATTTCTGAATGTCACTGATGTTTCATACAGAGAGATCATTTTTTACACATGAATGAATTTTCAGGAAAACTGTACAAAATGTAAGATTGGTTCACAAGGTAAAAAGATTTTTTTTTTTTTAAATGCCCTTCAAGTTTGTGTTGCTGTCAGTTTTCTATCAATGGGAATGTGAAGAACCACCCTAAATTTGCAACTTCAGCATAAGAATATCATTTTCATACTAGCCTTCAAAACCTCTAGCTAAGCCTTCATGTGGATTACTCTGCAGCTGATGCACAGCCTCGAGACCAGGGTTCTCCAACAGGAGGGTCTGGGAACCTTAAGGGAGCCTCCTAGTCAACGCAGGGGGGCCTCCAAATGATTCCTTTTTTCAAAGTTCTTATTTTTTATTTAAAATGTCTTGACATTAGGGCTGTAACGATATGGAAAATAAAACCGATATCGCAACAATCAGCTCCACGAACCCCCCCCCCCCAAACCCTCAGAGTCATCCTTCCTGTCCAGATCCAATGCTACCACATCTGTATTTACTATTAGTATTAGTTCTCAATTGGTGCCTTATTCCTGTTTTGTTTGGTAAATTTAGCTAACTGTAAAGACGGCTAAAAGCGAAAGGGGGGGGGGGGGGGGGGGGCACCGGTAATGCTAACGGTGGAGTAACGTTACAAATGGCCGCTATTCTTACACGAGGTTGGGAGCAGAATTGCCCATTACTGTTACCATAATCATTATCTTACGTCTCATTCCAAGGAGTTAATAAACCACTGAAACAATTTTGGAAAAATTATTTTAACAATAGAATCAGTACAATAGAATCTTTGGTGTTAGATTGATCAATATTGAAATCAATCAATATCCATAAATAAGGTCTCTGTTGTAAAGTGACAAAACAATGCCATGTGGCATAAAAAAAAGTTGCATTTTGTTTACCGAGACCCCAAAAAAGAATCAAGGTTTGTATCGAATCGTGGGTTAAAAGTCGTGATGCAAACTGAACCCTGGGTTTGGTGTATCGTTACAGCCCTACTTGACATGAATCCAACATATTATTAGCAAATATGAATCCCCTGATAGGTGAGGTAGTCACTAAGGTATCCATCCACAGACACAGTTCATCTTAAAGCTTCACTTGGCCACATGTATGTTTAACATTAAAACACCGTTTATAAAATCATGCTGACAATTACCAGGCTATTTTAATAGCTTAGTACAAAGTATTCTATATACAAAGAGAAAAGCTATGTGTAAAGGCTTTAGGCTGCCCTACACGTCATTGTATGTCCAGTTTTATATATTTAACCTAACAATGTACAGGGGGGTCCCAGTTCCGTCTCTCTTAAAGTTAAGGGCTCCTTGGCTTTAAAAAATGTTGAAGACCCTTTATTTAGTCACTGGCTTCTCTGAATCACCAACATCTGTCTACACTCAACTAATACCAACAAAATAAATAAATAAATGCATGCATAGTGGCCTCTTACTGTGATTGGTCTGTTCTGATAACCTGGTAAATGGCTTTATTTCTCTCTCCCCCCCCCCCGTCTCTGTCTCTCTAAATGCAGCGGAGCGAGCGAGGGTGGGCCTAGCACCTTTGCCCGGCATCAAAGGCACGGACTACATTAACGCCTCTTACATCATGGTCAGTACTTCTTCTTCTTCTTCTTCTTCTTCTTCTTCTTCTTCTTCTTCTTCTTCTTCTTCTTCTTCTTCTTCTGTCAATCCTTGCTCTTTCCTGTCTCTCCCTGATGTTTTGATTCAGAGCATGGTTAAAGCCCACTTCAGACCAAAGATTTGCGACAAAACCATTTTAGAACATCACAGGGAAAAGTTGCAGCAGTCTGATCTAGTGACGGCCGAATGAAGCTTCGTGAACCAAGGTCTTTATTTGCCGAGCCCACTAGATGGCGCTCTCTGTTCAACAATTGGTTGAGAATACACTGAATTGCAATGCCTTAGGCCTTTCTCTTAAAACCCAGAGCGCCATCTAGTGGGCTCACAAAATAAAGACACTGGTTCACAAAGTTCATTCGGCCGTCACTAGTCTGAACCGGCCCGTTTCAGCTAAGTTTGCCACGCCTGCTTAAATCAAGCACGTTGTGACAATGGCGAGTATGTTTCTCTCTGCAGTGCCCTACCGTTTACGTGCACATTGCCTCTTGCGTAGCGTTAACTTCTGAGGACACGCATCAAAAATAAAATGATCCATAGTACAATTTGTTTTTAATGTTACAAACTGATGGTCGAAATGGAAGTGTCCAGCAGCGTTAGAACAAAGCCGTGAATCAGAGCACTAAACCTGTAGCAAGCATCTCACTATCACTAACGTTGTCCACATTCATATTTCAAGCTACAAAACTCCTAAAAGTCGGAAATTCTGCTGCGTTCCAGACACCGTTTTTGGTCCGTAAGTTACAACTTCAAGTCACTACTCACGACTTGGTAGCGTTCCAGGCAAAGTCACCACGCACCGTTCTAGCTACCGTCGACGTTAGCTAGCGCTAGCTGACACTAGCGATTTCTAATTGGCGACATAGTTTGGGCTTCATTTAATTAACATAACTTGTAGTAGTACACAATCACTTTTGTTTTAGTGATGCCTAAATCCCAAAATGCTCTCCCAGCTCATGTTGATATTGCTTCAACACAGCTCATAATTAAGTCTCAAAAGTGTGAGATATGTGGAGGTTTTAGGTTGCTATATAAAAATCAGGGACCGCTCCTTTAACAGGGTTCTTTAGCAACTTTGTGTTTCACTTCCGTACTTTTCATTCGTCAGGGAAAAGACGGATTTAGAAAAGCAACAGAGGCCGAGATGTGGTGACTTTTAGTCCACTAAGAACCATTAAGGTATTACACATATGGATTTACAGATCTGTGAATCACACCAATCAAGTCTTGGTTTCTAGTAACCATGGAGACTTCTACTTCATCACCGAGTATGTAACACAGGCTTTCCATCAACACTTTGAAGTCTTAAGCTCAGCCGAGATAGCCCTGATGATTCAGTTATGACATTTTCTCAGAGTTGAAGAAAAGCGCCTCCAGAACCACAAAATACATGACTCAGCAAGCTGAGTAGTGCTCTCCATGACTGGTGAACTGACCTCGATGTGCACCCCGTGCCCCCCTTCTAGCCCCGCCCCTGGGTCAGCTAACAGCACTTCAGTATTTTCCTTACAACAGCAGGTTTCATACAAAATGCGATTTCCCCTCAAAGCTCAGTTTGTTCCTTTAAAATGAAGCTGAATCCCAACAGTGCATCTCTGAGGACGAGCTGGTCCTGTACTCAGTTATGTTGACGCTATAGTTTCAAACCCAAATGAATGTGCTGTACCTCTCCCAATGACCGGTTGGGTTTTGGGGTTGTTGTCTTTCACAGGGTTACTACCGGAGTAATGAGTTCATCATTACCCAGCATCCTCTGCCTCACACCACTAAAGACTTCTGGAGAATGATCTGGGACCACAATGCACAAATTATTGTTATGCTGCCGGCAAACCATGGACTGGTAGGACACACACACACACACACACACACACACACACACAAGTACACACACACACACACTCACACTCACGCGCACACACACGACAGTTATTAGTGCCATCTACCACTTTAAAAAGCATGTGAACACCTGCATTGTCTGCCCTCTAAGCTGGTGTTTAAAGTATTATGAATCCCACACACACACACACATACACGCACACACACACACACACATCTTCATGAGCGAAAATTACCATAGGTAATTTGTTGTAATTGTGGTAAGCCTAAAGAAACATACCTGCTTTCAGTGTGTGGGGTGGCTGCGGCTCAGTGTTAGAGCGGTTGCCTGGCAATCAGAAGGTTTGATCCCTGGCTCTGCAATTCAATGTCAAAGTGTCCTTGGGTAAGACACTCATGTTGCGCCATCTGCGTGTAAATGTGTGTGAGTGTTTATCTGATGAGCAGGCGGCACCTATGGCCGCCTCAGCCACAGTGTGTGAATGGTTCCTGTACTGTTGAGTAGTATTTAAGACTAGAAGAGCGCAATATAAATACAGTCCATTTACTTTAGTCCATTTACTTTAGTCAACTTCAACGTTCCGCTTCCAGTATTGATCCGTTGCTTACCAGAGCACATTTTTTCCTCCCATCCCAGAATGTGTGGACATAAGCCAAAGTAAATGTTTTTCCAGACCCTCCACAGTAATGATGGCTTTTGCCATGTTTCCCCCTCTCATTCCCCCTGCGTCTGCTTTTCCCCCTCTCATTCCCCATGCTCTGGCGTTCCCCCGCTCATCTCCCCCTGCTCTGGTGTTTCCCCCTCTCATTCCCCCTGCTCTGGTGTTTCCGAGCCCCTAAAAAAGAGATAATTTGGAAACACTTTTGTCCCGTTTTGATTTGGAATCTGCGGGGTTGTGTTGCAGTCTCAACGGCCGAGACTTTTGGCAACACCGACACTGACGCCAACATTTCGCCACTTGATTGGGTCGTATTGGCCATGATGTCTCGTTCTCTGAGACTACGATACTAATGTTACCATGGCAATAACCAGCAACAGGCAGAGTATACACGTAGCCTCCTGTTCATGCCCAGTATACAACAAAAAAAAAAATATATATATATAGATATATATATAATATTTTGGTTTGGGCGTGTTAGTTTAAACAGAGATGTGTCTGCACAGAGATCGTAGCAAAACTCGTAGCAATGTAAGTGTAGTCTTAATGTAGGGCTCTATGGAATCTGTCGTGTAACTTTTTTAAATTCTCATTTTCACAAATCCGTCCATGATTCTGTTCACAGAAACTACTTAGCTCTACAATATTGCTGCCATCAGTCTGTGACTTGTCCCCTCCGGGCCCTTGTCACAAAAAAGACATTTGCCAGAGGGCTAGACCACAGGCAGAAAAATTCTGATAGGTCGACAATTAACATGTGCTGTATGTTCCCATAAAATGTAACAATGAAAGGTGATACACACCACAAAGTCTCTCATATAAGTAAATACCTATCTGTAGTAAAAGGATGTGGATTTTTACAAGAAGCTTTCATTAGTTGTAGACCAGACATACAGCCCGTGTAATGAGGCTTTGCAAATTGCCGGTCATATGGTAGGTCAATGGGTGCACTTTAACTAACTGGAACATTAGGTCACTTATTAACAACTCTGTAATTGAAAGCTTGGGTCACAGCTGAGTTCAACATTACCCATGGCATTCTTTTAATCTTTATCATAGGTTTCCCTCGATTGCAACATCCAACCCCTTATCACTCCCAACTCGTTAAATCCTAACGCTTGGTAAGTGCCTCTCAGCGTCAGATACCAACGCAAAAACCCTTTAGAGTCTGTATGGTTACGCGCCGGGAAGAGCAGCAGCTCGACCGCCACACTGTAAGATCAGGTAGTGTTAAGAGAGACAACGGTGGAGAGTAGTATGAAAGGCCGAAATCTGCACAAGATGGTCGGGTCAAACAACACAGGACTTTCACCCAGGAGGCCGGGGTTCGTGTCCCATTCTTGTCACTGAAACGTACCTTTTACGACCCCACCCAACATCTTTTCCTGTCCCGTTCTTGTGCTGCATGTCCCGATCCAGAGCGTCATGATGTTACACATTAACCACAAACGCCAAAGGTGATCGATTGGCAACATCAGCCATGGGACCAATATTCTGCAGGAATGGTAATGACTCACTGGCAGTGGTGGAATGTAACTGAGTACATTTACTCAAGTAATGTACTCAAGTATAAATGTCATGATACTTTTACTTTACTTGAGTCTTTTCTTTTCATGCCACGTTCTACTACAACGCCGCTGCATTTCAGGGAGAAATATTCTACTTTTTACTCAACTACATTCACCTGACAGCTTTAGTTACTTTACACTCTAAGATTTCTGCACACAAAACACATGTAGGGTATTAGAATATCCTGTGTATTTTACACAGGATGTACAGTGTGTGTGACACAACGTTACGTGAAGTGAGTGAATGACTGAACCCAGTAGTGAAAAGCTCTATGCGCTCTCTTGTGCAGGCAGAGGATGAGTTTGTGTACTGGCCCAGTCGGGAGGAGGCCATGAACTGTGAGGCGTTCACTGTCACCCTCATCAGTAAAGACCGGCTCTGTCTGTCCAATGAGGAGCAGATCAATATCCACGACTTCATCCTGGAAGCAACGCAGGTAACTCAGAGAGACAGAGAGCGAGAGAAAGAGAGAGAGAGAGAGAAAGAGTTAGATTGTGTGTGTGTGTGTGTGTGTGTGTGTGTGTGTGTGTGTGTGTGTGTGTGTGTGTGTGTGTAAGAGAGAGAGAGAGAGAGAGAGAGACACTTTTGATTAAATTAATTTACTGTTGAATACAGTGTTTTTATTGACCCTAAATAAATATATTAATGCACACACACACACACACACACACACACACACACACACACACACACACACACACACACACACACACTCTATATAATTTCATTTTTTTCTTTATGTTTCTTTGTTTTTAAATGTATACTGTATATTTTAGTTTACTCAATACATGGTTGCATTTTTTCTCATTTAATTATTATTGAATTTCATTATTGTTAATGCTTTGGCAATATTGTTTCTCTGACATTATTGGTAAAAAAGCAATTTGAATTTGAGAGAGAGCGAGAGACAGAGAGAGAGAGAGAGTCTTATCTTCTTCTGCCACAATATAAGGCAAAATAAGTAGAGAATCCTATACATTATAATTTTTAATATTCAAATGTTTATATTATTGTTTCAACGTACCCTTTGAGAGATATGCACATAATTTGTTTAGTATCTGAATTCATATCATAAGTATCCTGTTCACTTGTATTTTTACATCTGACGTACAGCATCTACTCCTTATTGTTGTTTATATGTATTTTTGTTCTTATGCTGTGGCAACACAGTGAAAAACATATTGAAAAATTGAAAATTGAGAGAAAGAGGGAGAGAGAGAGAAAGCGAGGTTTGTTAGTTTATAGTTACACATTTGTAATAGTGCTTTAAATATCTGTACATATTTATAATATCTAACACCGTTACATTCTCCTATGTCTTTACGTTGCCATAAGAATGTATCTGTTTTTCATTTTGCATAATGCTCAATAACTCTGTTTTCATATTTGCTCTCTCTCTCTCTCTCTCTCTCTCTCTCCAGGATGACTATGTTTTAGAGGTTCGGCACTTTCAGTGCCCCAAGTGGCCGAAGCCCGACGCCCCCATCAGCAGCACCTTCGAGCTCATCAACGTCATCAAAGAGGAGGCGGCCACCCGCGACGGACCCACCATCATCCACGATGAGTCAGTCATACATTTGATTTATTATTATGACTCGTATAAAGTAGATACAGCAAATGATGGCGTGTCAAAGTAGAAAAGCTAAGTGAAAGGTTACAGTAGATAACACTATGTCATTAGATATGTCATTGGGTCCATCATCCCCAATATTTATTGGCTCTGAAGCGTCGGCTCCCAGCTTAATATATCTATATATCTATCTATCTATATATC
>NC_045736.1:4365834-4373334 GCF_008692095.1 Etheostoma spectabile | reverse complement strand
CCTTCCTTAGCCGTGTTTCTTGCCTGTATTCCTCTTACTAGCAGAAAGTGAGTGATATTTATTCCTCTCCTAAGCCGTTGGTTTTCCGATAAGATTGGCTTCTTCCTCTACTGCCGTGGTTTCTAGCTTGCCACTAGCCGTGGTGGTTTCATAGCCCTTTTGGTTCCTTCATTAGCTTGATGGGTTATCCTAATATAGCTGTCTCACCTTAACCGTGGGTTCACTTAGACTTTGTTTCCTCTCCTAGCCGTGGTTCCCTAGCTGCTAGGTGGAACCATGAAGAGGCTGACAGTCTCTAGCGATACCATGTTCTAGAGATGTTTTATGCTGCTAGAACTCTATCCTTAGCCGTTTGGTGTGTTCCTAGTCTTGTTTCCTCTCACTAGGTTCTATCCTTACCGGTTGGTGCCTAGGCTTGTTTACTAAATAGCCGTGGTTCTTAGTCTGTTCCATATCCTAGCAGTGGTTACTAAGTCATGTTTCCTTCTCCGTGCGCAGAGTGGTTTCCTAGTATTTGTTTCCTCTCCTAGCCGTGGTTTCCGTAGTTCTTGTTTTCTCCCCGTAACCGTGGTTTTCAAGCCTTGATGGTACCTCTACTTAGCGTGGT
This sequence comes from Etheostoma spectabile, assembly GCF_008692095.1. Classification (NCBI taxonomy): domain Eukaryota; kingdom Metazoa; phylum Chordata; class Actinopteri; order Perciformes; family Percidae; genus Etheostoma; species Etheostoma spectabile. The sequence continues at coordinate 4,372,727 of NC_045736.1, read as the reverse complement.
TTTCTCGCTGCTAGTGGACAATTGAGGAGGCCTGATATCTGATCTTGATCCAGTATCCTATCCAGTGTTCTAAGAGAGGTCTGCGCTAGAATAGCTGGGGTGTGCTATCACTGCTCTTCTATCTAGCTGCGGAACTTGGGGATGGATTTCTGAGACTGGGAAGATCAAGGGAGCTTGGGACAGTGGTTTCCCCTAGAATTGTTTTCCCTCGTACTTAGAAGTTTCCTAGTCGTTTCCTGCTCCCTAGCCGGTGGTTCCTAGGCTTGTTTCTTACTTAAGCAGGGGAGTGAGTTCCTAGTCTTGTTTCCTTCTCCTTAGCCGTGGTTTCAAGTCTTGGTGTATCTCTCCTTTGCAGGGGGTCCTAGTCTTGTATTCCTAATCCTTAAGCCGAGGTTTCCTTTCTTGTGTCTCCTCCATAAACCGTGTGGTTTTCTGCCTTGGGACCTCTCCTTATAGCCGTGGTTCCTAGCTTGGCTAGGGGCCCATGAAATGTAGTCTGACCAGCTCATAGTAGCTACCAGTTGTTTTCTGTGATGTTTCTTCGCTAGAACTCTGGGTGCATCAAAGCAGCTCATCTGATCTCAGCCTACCTGAGGAAAACTTGGGCTTTCTGAGGGGTATCTGGTGAAATTCAAGGGAAGCTGTTTGCAAATATATATTAAATTACAAGTAAATATATATATAGAATCATAAATAATATAATAGATCTGTAATATAGATTAATCTACATCTAGTATAATATATAAGATGTAGATATAGATATTGATGCAAAGCAGCCATAATATATCCGGATGTAAAACTGAGCGTATTGAGCCCTCGGGCGGACTAATATGTTAGGAATGATGCACGGGGATAATAAGAAAGAAACCAGATTCTCCTCCAGAAGTACGCGGGAGGAGGGGGATACCGGTTCAACTGCGCCTAGGGCTGAGGGAGAGGACGCCTTTTTTGGTTGTTGTCAGTCGAAATCTTCGCATGAGAAGGAAATAGGAGGAGCAAGCAAGCACTCTCCTTGAGCTTATGGCCCGCCCCACCGACTCAATGAGGGAAAACACACACCCTCACGAAACCAACACACACACACACACCACACTCACAGTTACCTCACGCCCAGAGCCTGTTTCCTCCAAATAACGCTCTCCCGAGCGAGAAGAGAAGAGGATCCCAGTTGACCTAAAGCCTCTTAACACAGTCCACCAGAGCTGCAAAAACCAGAGATCTACAAGTAGGTTCATCTATTTGGACCAAATATATAATAAGCACTAAAACAAACACCTTCCTAAACAAAGTAAATGATATGTAATAATCGTCGCGTGAAGGTACATTGCAACGAAGATCTTTGAGTAGTCTAAAGGGCCAGGCATTGGAAAAAGTCCCTTTAAGGAGGTTTTATTAACATTGTATCTCAGGATCGTACATTCTTTATAAAGCCTGTAAAACAATCAACCCTGTTGTCTAACAGTTCAAGATATGAACTCATTCTTTCCGAACAAACTGGGCTTAATATCCCGAACAAATGGCCAATGGAAGGCAACCAACACAAATACCGCGAGGCCGCCACGGGCCCGGAGCCAGCGGGCAAGCCCAGACAAGAACAGGAAATCAACAGAAAAAAAAAAAAAAAAAGAAAGCGGAACAAAACGGGATCTAATTGTGGCAGCGATAAGGAGTGGGAATAAAATAGTGGATAAAGGTAACGCTAATGTGGATTACTAAATCAACGACCCTGAAAAAAAGGTACGCCAAGTTTCCACTTGCAGGATTATTAAAAGCGACATGTCTTGAGAGGCGTCTAGATTTTAGAAGGGACCACCAAAGAGACCCCCAGCCACCGCTAGCTCGTCGTTAGCTTTAGAGAACAATTGGGAATCGTTTCTGGGTTTTTCAGGTGATTTATCTTAAATGATGGAACGAAATTGGAAACATGAAGTGAGGCGTGGTGTGTTGCTATTTGGTTGTTGTGTTTTTTTTGGATTTTGTCGTTTCCTCAGGATCTCCTCAGATACGAATCTTCTTGGTCCTGTGGGTTTTTTTTAGAGTTATGTTTTACAGCAGTTATTTTTTTTGTACCAAGCTTCATTTTTTCAAAGGCCTCATCGATAGATAGATAGATAGATCGATTGGATATATAAGATAGATAGAATAGATAGCTAGATAGATAAGATAGTGATAGATAGCTAGTTATGATAGCATAGATAGACTGAGGACTATAGCTGGATAGATAGATAGAAGAGCGTATAGAAGATAGCTAGAGAGAGATTAGATATCATAGATAGCCGATAGGCTAGGATGGGGAATAGATAGAATAGAAGAGCTAGATAGATAGATCGTAGTAGATACATTAGGATTGAAGTAGATAGACTACGAGTAGATGATAGGATAGATATCAGATAGATAGATGATAAGAGAGATAGATAGATCGATAGAGATAGAATAGCTGCTAGAGTAGCAGAATAGATTAGGATGATAAGATAGATGATAATAGATAGATGGACTAGAATGGGATGGGAACATTGAATGGATTGGATGGAGGCATGGATGGACTGGATAGATAGATAGTAGATAGATAGATTAGAAGATAGAGGATAGAATAGAGTAGGAGATAGATAGATAGATGGATGGAGGCATAGATAGGTATGATAGATAGCTAGATAGAATAGATAGTAGATGATGCTAGATAGATAGATAGATAGATAGATGTAAGGACAGACAGGAACTGTACTCTCCTGAAGGAAACTTTTAGAACATCAGATAGATCCTCTTTCAAGAAACTCTTAGTGGATTCACCTTGTCCTCCGAAGATTGTTTGATACTTCTAACAACCGAAAACCCTGTGTTCATAGGTTTGAAATTCTTTGAGGTGGCCTGTTTCCAACAGCCCACTAACCCTCCCGTACATGATTATGTTTTGCATTTGAATAGAGAAGCAGGTGCGTGTGTGGTGTGTAGAATGTGTGTGTGTGGGGTGTTTCCTGTGTCAAGCGTTCCTCTCCTCTCAGCACAATGTTGAGAGAGGCGGCAGGAGCAAGGAGGGTGGATCGGGTAGGCGCGTTCCTCTGTCATGAAAGCATAATCGAGCGACACACACAACATGAAGAATCCCTTCCCTCCGCGAGAGAGACATCAGCACAAAATCAAAGCAGAAGAAAACAAAGTTGACAACTGGTGAATTTTAATGGGATCGGAAACGACAGGGTCAGCAGACTATACTAATGCCTTTCCCCGTCAACGGCTCAGCGGACCGCTGGACCGCGGAGCGAGGAATGTCGTCCTGCACAAACACACACACACACCCAACACGCACACAAAGTCACACAACACCCCCCACTCACACACACAGGACACACCCCTTCCCCCTTTCTGTTCTTCCACACAACCACAACAAATTCATCACTTTTTTTTACTCTTTTTATCTATGTTTTTTTAAACTTTTTCACTGTGTTTTTGTTAGTTAGTACAGTTATCACCCCCAAACGCAGAGTTTATTGTTTCCCATGACTCACTCTTAGATTGAAACTCTTTTTCCTGTTCTCCTCTTCTCTTCATTACATTACATTACATCCATTCCTGACCGTACATTTCCATCCCTAACACCACTCCCTACATTCACGCACCTTCCTTACATACATTCCCTTATATCCAGTCCATTACATACATTGTGTACTACCATTCAGTCCTACCTTTCCTTAATACCATTCATTCCATTCCTACATCCATTACATCATTCATTACATACAGTTCATCGATCATTATCAGGGGGAGACATACAATACGCCTTCCATACCATTCATAAGCCAGCAAATACAGACGACAGCATGGCATTACAGACCGGACAGACCAGACAATACAGACAGGACAGACAAGGTCCCGGGTCTAGCAGGCGGTGACAGACATTACAGACAGGCAGGGAAGACAGGCAGAGGACGCAGACAAGACGAGAGACAGACAGGCAGGAAGACAAGGCAGGGCACCGACAGGACAGGCAAGCAGGACAGAGCCAGGGAGCAGACCATACAAGACAGGAACAGGAAAGACAGGCAGGATTTAGACAGGCCGGACAGGCAGAACAGACAGGAAGGACAGGCAGCACAGACAGGCAGGACAGACAGGACAGACAGGCAGAAACAGTGACAGGCAGGACAGACAGGACATAGCAGCCAGTACATACAGTACAGCATGCGAGTACATGAATGTCAGTACACAGGACCATGCTGTACAGCGTACTACTTCATTATATACATTCAATGACAGTACGGGTACAGACATCGTGTGGACATACAGGCAGTGACAGAACAGGATAAGAGACAGCAGGGACAGACATTGCATTACCAGACAGGAGAGAAAGTCAGGAGGCTACATCTATGACAGTACAGGAGGACAGTACAGACAGGGTCATTACGCTGATCTGACAAATTGTCACACAGTGTTGTAAAGTACAGAGGTAACAAGGGACCGTTGAACAGGGAGTACGTCAGGTTGAATCCCTGAGGTCGGTGGACAAGTTCGCCAGATACACAAAAATCCCCCTCTTGTACAATTCTCTCCACGTACATTAAATCCTATCCTTTACTCACACCCTAAACCTCATTAATATACCACACCGCCATCTACTTCTACCCTTTACGATCATATCCCATCACATCATTCCAGGGGCCCAAACAAACTATCCACAACAACACCCTTTCTCGCCCCCCCAGAGAACAGTACCCTCACAAGCGAGCAAAAGATCAGTTTTTGTTCCCATTTCTTTTTGTCCTTAGGGTCCTATCCACCTCATTTTAGACAATAACTATTGTTTGATTGATATCAACGTGCAGTAGACATAGGTAAATTTTGTACTCTCTTTACCCTTCAAGCACGGTATTTTATTGTGATGATAATCACAAGGACGGGAGAAGTATGTCAACTATTACTTCATACTATTTCAATACCCTTCCATTTGTGTTATAATTGGGCTAGTAAAATAGAATAAGACCGGGACCAGGTGGAAGGGACGTCCAGGTAGGGAGGAGGACCGGGGAAGACCATGACTAGGTGGAGGGGGTCGTCCAGCGTGAGGACGAGGCCCGTGGGGAAGCCCAGGACTAGGATGGAGGGGCAGTTTTTCCAGTGGGAGGGAGAGGGGCGGGGGGAAGACCGGAAGGTGTGAGGGTGGGAGGGGAGTTTTCAAGCTGGGAGGATGGGGGCTCGGGGGACGACCCGGAAGGAATAGAGGGGGACGCACTGGGAGGAAGGCTCGGGGAAGCCCAGGACTAGGTGGCAGGGACGTCAGGCTGGGAGGAGGGGCCTCGGGGAGACCAAGGACTAGGGGAGGGACGCCAGCTGGGAGGAGGGCACTGGAAAGAACAGGATAGGGGGAGGGGGTCTCCAGGGGAGAGCCTCGGTGAAGGACGGGACCATGTAGGAGGGATGGGAGTGGGGACGGTCCGCAGGTTCTGATCCACAGACCTCAGAGCACGCACAGGGGTATAACGCTGAATCAGGTCCCTAATATAGAGGGGAGCCTGGCAATGTAAAGCTCTGAAAACTAGAACCAAAATTTTACATTTTATCCTATAAGACGCTGGTAGCCAATGAAGTTCTTTTAGGATTGGGGATATGTGAGACCTCCTATTAGTACGTTATTTGAGCTTATCATTCATGCCTTTGTGTCTTCGTCGTTTAGACTATTGTAATAGTTTATTTTTATCCCTAAACCAAGGAGCTCTCTCAACTGCAATTAGTACAAAACTCTGCAGCCAGAATTTTGAGCGATAATAGGAGGTCACATCTCCCATCCTAAAAGAACTTCATGGCTACCAGCGTCTTATAGATAAAATGTAAAATTTTTGTTCTAGTTTTCAGAGCTTTACTTGCCAGCTCCCCTATATTAGGGACCTGATTCAGCGTTATACCCCTGTGCGTGCTCTGAGGTCTGTGGATCAGAACCTGCGACGGTTCCACGCACTCGCTACCGCACTGAGGTGACCGTCTTTTCAGGCTGTTGCCCCTAGGTTGTGGAATGACCTTCCACCGTCTATGCCTCTTCTGATTCTGTTGATGCCTTCAAATGCAGACTAAAGACACATGTATTTGTCAGGCTTTCAATTAGCTACTGTGGGTGTGATGATCATTTACGTGTCTATGCTTTTATTGTGTGTATTTATGATATTATGTTTTGTTGCGAAGCACTTTGTGGCCCTATACCTGTGAAAGGTGCTACATAATAAACTTTTACTTACTTAATTACTTACTTTATTATATTATATATTATAATATATATATATAGAATAATATAAAAATATATATAGATAAATAAAACAAAAACAAAACACACACACACAACACACACACACCACACACATAATATATATATATATATATATATAATATAGATAGAATATGATAGATAGATATAAGATATAATAGATAGAATAGATAATATAGTTATATACGCTGGGAGCCGACGCTGTCAGAGCCAATAAATATTGGGATATGATGGATCTCCCCACAATGACATAGTCTACACGGACAACGGTGTTATCTCTGTCCTTCGTAGGTACTGCTTATAGACTCACTTAGCCTTTCTAAAAACTGTATTGACAAACGCCCAGCGGTCATTTGCGTGTTATATGCTTCTACGTTAAGATAAGAACGAAATACTAAATACTAATAGAGTGCTAACTAACAAGACAGGGCTGCATAAACTGGAGAGGAGATCCGTTTCCATTGGGGCGTCATCCCAACGGGATAAAACCAACGAATACACTCAACAGTCAAATGTACCTGGCACGTGAGCGCTACCTGCGCTGGACTCTCAATCCCTGTCAACAGTGGGAGTGGATTTCCTTGCAAACATCAGGACGGGGGGGTCCTACTGACACGTTGACCAGTCAGGTGCGGTGGTGCTGTTC
>NC_045736.1:4325414-4365809 GCF_008692095.1 Etheostoma spectabile | reverse complement strand
TGAAAACTAATAGAACAATATGAAACTAAAACACACAAGCTTAAATTTAGAATGTGCTTGGGGAGATCGGCTAGGACAGAGGTGGGTAACGCACTTTGCGGTGGGTAAAGCCATTTTCCGAAATTGTGAGGGTGCATAACGGCGGTTTACGTTGGGTTTAGCCTCCACTACATCACTGATTGTAAGTGATTAAAAGGTCACCCTGGATTGGCCTTAAATGTGTGTTATGTGTCTATTCCATCATGAAATAACTTTACAATTCGCATTGTGGTTTGTACGTCAGTAGCCAAGTTAACCTCCGCCTGCTGCGCAAGGGTCCTGTAGTCTTTGGGTGGGAAGTACGTCAAATAGGGCTTGTGTGAAAAAGACAGACAATTGCGTAGAAAACTGCTGCCGGGGCTTCAACTCCTAAACATTTGGACTGTAAAGGTATCATTACATTGGTTAGACTTTCAAAAATCAAGCACAGACTATTTGGAAGATGCAAGGGAAAAGCCTTTAGGTCCAGAAGGGTTTGGCTCTCAGTGCAAAAGATTGCCGGCCTGGACAATGGCCTGTGACGGGGATGATTTGATCCTCAATACAGCCCCTTTCGGCTTTGATAGCGCTGAGACAGCCTTGATGCAATGATTGTTCAGTAGTTAGACTGCCTTTCCAAATCTCTGCCTCCTGTGTGTCCTCTGCACAGCCAGGTCATTGACAATCTTGAAGGGGAGTTTATAACCCTGAAGAATCTATCCCTTGTCATTTTGGGTACTTACTGGCATTTTGTTTTGTCTAAAACTTTAATTCTGGTATTTTCCAGGACGAAGCAAGACGAAAGCCCCAAATATTTTATTGCTTGTGGATAGGTTCAAAACACCCGCGCTGGATTGGTGGATGCTGCCAATAGTCAAAGACCTTGTTGTCAATATACTGAAAAAAGTATTCACTTGGACTCCAGTATGACGTGTTGTAGGGTCTAATATTTACCAATTTGAAATCCAGCTGACAAAGGTGCAAAATCTGATATGCAGGAAAAATTAAAAACACATGATAGGTAGTGACAGTTTAAATACTCAATGCAGCTGAATTTTATATTGTGGAATTGCACCTCAATATACTGTTAATAGTCACACAGATGGCGATACCTGTCGGTTCTGTGTCGCATTATGTCCTGTAAACTAAGTCGTCTCCATAGTCCTCTCTTATTATCACCGTCTTCTATCAATGGGTGAAATAATCACCGATTAATCATATGAAAACTCCAAAATCTGCTCTCCCTCAACCATTTGGTAAAGAATTTTTCTGGTGAAGTTCTGGTTCCTAGACAATGTCCTTATTTACATGACGATTAGGCTGATGTCCACTAAATTAAACACCATATAATGCAGTTTTCAAAAGACATCATTTAGTTGATATCGAACAAAACCCATTAAATATAGAGGTATAACCATAGACAACCATAATGAATCATAAAAGTGGTTGTCCTCTGCGTTAATTTGTAGTGAAGGGAAAAAGAGGCGGTTTCTGGCATACCACGGTTCCGGCCTACCCCCCCCCATCAAAGGACATTCACTGAAAAGACTCGATGGCCTCGGTACAGTTACAGCAGGAATAAGAGGACTTGCACATAAAGAAGGACAGTAGGGATGAAAATCACCCAGGTACATTACTAAGTAAAGGTGGTTGGTTTCAGGGGGATACTGATAGCAACAAATTAGTGTCTTATTCAAAAATTCGGTTATCATGAGGGGCAAGTTTGGGGAGGGGGGAGGGGGGTGTGAGGGTAACAACAACCCTTCAATAGTAGTCCGGGAATTCGTGTTGGGAAACGACATTATGAAACCCACCCACCATCTTTTCCTAAACCTAACTGTCCTGTTATTGTGCCGCTGTCAGTTTAAAAGGAGGTCTCGCCACATCAGAGCGTCAAGAAGGTGATAGCAACCAGTTTGACCAAGTACTGCGTATGCCCTAAAGGAGAGTTTTTGTCAGTACAAATGCCAAAGGCACCTGACCCAGCAGCCTTTCTACGTTTCAGGAGTGAGAATGTGTTGGTGACCCAATGACTTTTATAACTTTACGAACGTCACATGGTAGCAGAAGTGAAGTGAGGTCTATTTTCAACACAACCACCATTTTCTCATGGAACCGCTAGTTTCTGTGTCTAAACCTAAACCACAAGCTACTGTTATGTTCTCCGGTTTAGACTGATTCGAAAACTCTCCTGTGGTCGTGTCAGAAATTAGGATAAGCAACTTAAGTCACATGTTTTGGAGGACTTGTCATGTGAAATAAATCAGAAACGAGATCACTAAAGTGGTAAAATATACTTTTTCAGTAGTTGCAGGACCGAACCAGAGTTGAAACCCCAGTAAATATGCCGGTCGCAAGAACCGTCAGGAGCCTGTGAGAAAAACAAAATCACAAAAAAGACAATTATCACACAGGATTTCAGAAAATTACATCAAAACCCATATTTTATTTTATGTATAGCAATACCCTTTACATATAAATAACACTGTAATAGAATGCTTTGATATAGCTTTCAACAAAAACAAAAAAAAGAAATCCCTCTTTTTGTATTTCATGTTACAAAAGAAGAAGGAACAGACACCTTTTCCAAAAAACAAAAAACAAAATACGGGTCAATGGTAAGGAAATTATCTAGTGAGAGACCTCATCTGTGTTGGCAACACAAACGAAGCCTCCAGTGGATGGAAGCAAAATTCCGAGAAGAGGGATGACGTAATATCACAATCATGCCTGAACATTAATGGAGGGGTTAGCTGGAACACTGGAAGCTGGACGCCCTACACCTGGACGCACCCAACACCGGACGCACCCACACGGCTTCCACACATTCCACCACTACAGCGGCGCCATGGGGGACCTCCAATGGAAGGACAGATAACAGACATGATTATGTCAGATTGGAAATTATAGAGCTTTGTGGTACATGTTACATCAGAACAAAGTCAATAATTCATGTTTAGGTAAACAATCATGGCTAAGAGAAACATGGGAAATGCCAATGGAATTTTAAATCGTGACGAAATACCTCCTCTGATACAGTCGATAAGTAGACAGGGTTGGGTTACAGAAGCAAACAAAAATATTATGTACTATCTCATTGTAGTAGAGCTGCATGTGCACTGTGGCACACCAAAAAACAAAATGATATGCGTCCGATCTAAATCTACAAGGGCCAATTCAGCCCACGGCTTGAGTTTGACACATTGGTCAAGCACTAGCACGTCATTTCAACAGTGCTAGCATGTTCGTTAGCTCAGCAGCAACAGTTGCTCCCCAATTAGCCACGTGCCACTTTCTGGTGTAACGGGCCCTTAGGCAAAGTGTATATTCATCAAAACACTTAAAATAAATAATAATAAGCCAGAAACAGAAATGTGTACATGTCATCCTAAAAGTGGACATTTCAGCTCAATGGCCCTTAATTCAACAGAGATAAACACTGTGGTGGTTGCAGAACAAATACAGCATGTAAGGCTGTTAATGCATAAGTTAAGCAAACAGATACTCCAATGAGATGAAGCTAATAACTGTAAGACATATACACATAAACGCTATGGTGGGAGGGGGGAAAGGGGGGTAGGGCATCCAGTCAGGGAGAGGAAATCGGCAAAAGAGAGAGAAAAGCTTGACTAAGATGTTTTGACACGGGATTCAAGTTTGGTAAAAGTAAAAAAAAAAAAAAATCTAAATACTTCCCCCCTCGCCATGCACATTATCTGTTTTGCTGTGTGAAAAAAAACACTTCCACATTTTTCATTAAAATGAAACCCACAAGTGTCATTTCACGCCTGGTACGGTACAGAAGATCATCAAAATACGCGTAAATTAGAACATCCGCATGTCAAAGAGTGGAATAGTTTGTGTGTGTGTGTGTGGTGTGTGTGTGGGTGTGTGTGTGTGTTGTGTGGTGGTTGTGTGTGTGAGGGGTTACAGCAGCTGAAGCAGGAAACATTCAGAATCGGCTCTTGCTCGTAGGCCAGCAAAATCAAAAATATACACTCTCTGGAGAAATACTGGGAGTGTGGAATGAAAGTATGTACAAGGCCTTGGGCGGTTGGAGCGGGTGGTCACACCTCTGTCAGCGAGCACGGATCTGGACATCTGGACCTCCACCTGTTTTGTTTTTCTTCCAAAAGCAGTTTTTGCTAGTCAATCACTTTCATAACCACAGTGGACGCAGAATGTGTAAAAAAGAGCGCTTGTTTTCTTGTGACATGAAATAAATGGCGTCTCAGGGTTGTGGCAGATAAATCAGATTGGTCCAAGCCCTGGTTTAATGTCATTGGACGCCTTTGCCTAGATCTGGTGTGAAAATACCAGGTGAGGTGAGACGGCGTATGTTCTGCGTGGTTATGGCTGGTTTTAGGAGAAGAGCACCAGTTTTGTAGGCCACATGGTCAATGAGTATTGTCTACCTTTAGAAAGCACTAAGACAGCACTAGAATTTGATGGAACTAACAATAAAGCCAGTTCAGACTAAAGATTGTGACGAGACAAAACACGGAACAGGTCTCAGCGTTCTGAACCGCCCCAGTTCAGCTCAACTCCAGCCAGCTGTTGGTTTCACTGTGATTCAACTGTTCTAGTTGCAGAGCTGGTTTAGAATGTAGATACGTCACCTGTTTCAACAGCCATAGAGAAGTCACCTGTAAGACAGAAATAAAATGATCCATTCTCCATTTTATTTTTATGCAGCTGGTTGTAATGGCTTTGACTTGCAGATGGAGCCTCAACGGCCGCAGCGAGGTACCATATATAAACAATTTTGGAGTGGACGTCGCAGTTATGTCTCTGCAATTGGGCATGCATTGTTGTGGCAGAAAAACACCCAAAACAATAGGGATGTATGCTTTATCGCAATACACCTGTTTTTTTCATGGACAACTTTCTATAATACATCATGGGGATAGATAGCTAGTTTCTTGGCTAGATTGATTTTTCCACCATGTTATGTAACGTTGGTTACAGAAATTGAGCCAAACAGCCGTTTGGTAACAGAGACTGATAAGCTATAGCTACTACTACCAGCCTAACGTTAGCTTCCGTCTGGAGTAGCTACTCCCACTCTCTACCAGTGAAGTAGGAGGACACTGCAGGTAGCTAGGTAGGGACCAGGATGGGCGATAGTTTTTAATGTTTTTCAACCAATCACCATAAGCCCACAGCGGCCAGCGAGATAGAGAGTGACTGAAGAGAGGAGCACCAAGCGGCGTTGGAACAAAGCCTGAGTCGAAGAAACAAAACATGTTTTCGCCAATACATCCCTATTATTGACATCTGTAGCAAGCATCGCACTAGACTATACACGTTCATTTAGACGTAACAATGTATACTCCAGCTCACAAAAAGCCTAAAAGTCGGATTAGAGGAAGGTGCAAAGAGTGGGGCTATGGAGACATACACACCGTCTTGTCTTGTCCATTGGTGTGAACTGACAGGTTTTTGAACGCTGCAGACCGGTTTCATTGCCTACTTTGTCTGAAATGGGCTATACGCCACTAAATTGTCTTTACTGTGACATGTAAAATACCGTGTTATTACTTTACAAGTTCAATACATCACATAGTTGTAGGGACAATATTCTGCAGAAATTATATTAGTTATTATATATTATATATTATAATATATATATAATATAGATATATATATATATATATATTACTCTATTCATTACCCTGTTTTATCTGCTGTTTTTAAAAGGAGCCAGGCCCGTATTTTGTTGGAGAATATATTTAACACAACGGATGTTTTGGCAGCGCCCTCACTGCGAAGGACGCTCTATATCCATGACGCTCACCTTCCGGATTGTTCAGACGCGCCCGGACAATTCCGTCGGATGTGTTTTATTTTGGCCGGTGGTTCCGTTACCTTCCTCTGTCTTGTGTTGGCGTTCTAACCTGTGGTGGATTTCTGAGGACTATGGTTACCGGTCTCCGATCTCTGCGGGTAAATCAGACAGCTAGCTAGACTATCTGTCCAATCGAGTGGTTACTGTAGTACGACTAAACTACTTTTAACGTACACAGTTCCACCAAAACAAGTTACCTTCTTGAGATAATTGTTGCAGAGGTACCGTGGCTCCCGCCCAGCGTTTAGCATTGCCAGACGATGTGATTGGTTTAAAGAAATGCCAATTAACCAGAGAACAATTTAGCTGTGTGGATACTGAGACTAGCTGTCCTAGCAGCGGTAATTATGACTATTACTTTTAGGATACCACACCCACCTTCCCAAGTTTCAAAATTATTTTATTGTCTAACTTGGTGTTGCTGCCAGTTAGCATAAATTAAAGGATAGGCTGTCAATATTCTATATTTGTTTTATTGCAACAAAATTAAAGATGAGGCATATGTGTTTTAATCTGCAGCTAAAGTAGTCCTCAGCAAGCTTACTGTTTTCCTCGTGCTGGAGTAACGGTTGCTAAAAATGACAGTGCCTAGCTGTTTTAGGAAATTACTGGGTTTCCTTTAAATCCACACACTTTCTTAAAGGGTAATGTCTGGAGTGGAAATAAATCGCCACATGCAGGTAGGAAGATATGCTAGTATTGAGAGACAACTCAACTATCTTTCTAGTTTGGGCTTTCAAGAAAATCCCTCCATCATCAAATCACTATGACATTGTTGTCATATATCGAAGTGGGAAAGAGAAGCAAAATATGCTAAAATAAAAACCCACCTTCATTTTAACAGTTTTAGTTCAATTTAAAGGTCCCATGGCATGCCAATTTCACGTTATGAGGTATTTTACATTAATATGAGTTACCCATGGCTGCCTATGAAATGGGATAGGTATAAACCGAGCCCTGGGTATCCTGCTCTGGCCTTTGAGAAAATGAAAGCTCAGATGGGCCGATCTGGAATCTTGCTCCTTATGAGGTCAAAGGGGCAAGGTTACTTCCCTTTGTGCTTTGTTCCGCCCAGAGAATTTGGCCCACCCATGAGAGAGACATTATGGCTTTCAAACAAGCAAGTGGCAGTTGGTTAGCCCCCCCTTCCTACAAAGCTACAGACTCAGAAATGGCAATACTAAGGAAAGCTCATTGTGGGACTGGCTCTAGTGGCTGGATTCTGCACCAAGGCTGATTTTGGGAAAAAGACTTCAGATACGTATTAGGGAACTTTAAGGTCTATAAAAGAGACTTCATACAGTATTAGGGGACCACTAAGTCTATATAAAAGAGAACTTCAGATACAGTATAGGGGACCCACTAAGTCTAAGTAAAAGAGACTTCAGATACAGTTTAGGGGAACACTAAGTCTATATAAAGAGGACTTCAGATACAGTATTAGGGACCATAAGGTCTAATAAAAGAGACTTCAGATACAGATTAGTGGGACCACTAGGTCTATATAAAAGAGACTTCGATACAGTATTAGGGGACCAAGGTCTAGATAAAAGCATCCAAAGAGATCATGTCATGGGACCTTTAACATACTGTAACATACATGATGAGGCAGCTTGAGGTTCCTTTTCACTAAAATAAGAAAACCATTAATTTTAGACAAATGAATGGTATGACTGTTTGTTGTGAAATTTGTGAAAACATACGGTAGTGCAAATAAAATGATAGATTTTAACATTGAAAAATCCAAACCCCACTGCAGTGAGACCAGTCAAATCTGGATGCCTGACTAACACTAAGAACCCAAAGAAGGTTTTAAACCGCATTTCGATTTCTAAAAACTGTTGCCAGAGATTGTTGTTTTGAGTCTGCTGTCCCAATGCAGATCATAACAGATTAACAGTAATCACACAACACACGCACACAAGCACGCCAAAACACAAACACACACACACGCAGGTACAGGCCTCTGGTTCTCTATCCGTGCTTGTCTGTCAGAATTAATTTTATGATTAAAAATCCACTTTAAAAAAACGATTTTCAAAAGAACGGCAATGTCATATTGTTGCATCACCTGTTTGTAGTTTGTCAAGTTTGAAATGTAAAATCACTACCGATGGTGTGTTGGATGTGTGTTTTGTGTGTGAGCTTCAGGTGACGTAGCAGCATAAAGAAAGCAGAGGGCGGGGGGTCCAGCCAGATAGAGGCTGTGAGTCAGCTGCGAGTACCGGAGCACTATCGGCGCGCTGGAAATCAACCGCCACAAAGGACATGTACAAAAATCACAAAGTTATGATGATAAGGATATATTATATATAGTATACATACAGTATTTCCATATATAAAAAGCATAATATGAATAGTACAAGAATATAATAAAACTTCACAGTAGCAGTATACACACACTTAGGTATTCTAACATGGCGTGACTCGCTAATAAAGAGGGAGTGTGACAAGGAAACAAGAAAAAAACAAAACAGAAACTGAATGGTAGGATGGCATCGAGAACCGGTTCCAGCTTGGAATAGCTTCTTAAAAAAAAGAAAAATCACGATTCCAATGGAATTGCTTTTTATTGGTGTTTGGAAGTTTGGCAAATTTTCTGAATCTTGATCCGATCGTCGCTTCCAATTTAAACCCGCAAGTTTTGGTTTCCGTAGCGACCGTCCGTACCTAGGCGTCGTTGTGTTGCAGCCATGGAGCACAGTAAGCGGCGCTCCAGTGTGGCTCTCCGGTGGTGAAACTGTACTTCACCATAGAATCAAAATCAAATGTTCCTCTTATCTGGGCATATTGCTGCGTATAGAATTTATCTGGTCGGAGTTCCAACTAGAAAGTCAGACGTTGCCTAGCACACACACCAACATGCCCCCGCTTTCCTCGGATTCAGAGCTCGGAAACTCGGACAAGCCTTGTAGACACAGACAGAATTCCGATATCCTGGGCCGAGTTGGATCGCTGAGGAGAATAGAGCGCAGCATGAGCAGTGACCCCCCACCCACCGCTTCAACTCACTCAAAGATCGAAAATGATAAGAGCCGGAATCGGAAGGAAGAATGCAATTGGAATCAGAATGGTTCCACATCAACGATGCCGACCTACTGAACGATGAAAGAGGAAACTAATCACTAAAAACAAGCGCTACTTGTTGTGGCAATAGGTTCCAAGATCTCGTTTTGTGATCATGAGTGGTAATATCAGTGGGTATGTGAGCAGGGCGGAGGAGTCACGTCGAGCTGTAGTTCAAACAGCATTTGTTACTGAGGCGGAGAGTCGGTGCCTTCCTCGCCCACTGTCTTTAAATCAACTGGTAGCTCTGCAGGCAGAACAGTCCTTCACAGAAGCAGTTGATTCAATAAGGGCCAAAGCAGGATGTCGAAAAAAAAAAAAATAATCAGAGCTTGAGTGGAGAAAAGAAGTGAGTCAGCTTTAGTATAGGCAGTACACTGACATTGTATAGTGCAACAACAAGAAAAGACAGAAGAGTGGTCTCGTTGCCTACCGACCGAAGCGTCGGTCAACTTAAAAAGCAGGTGCAATCCCTCAGTAGGAGAACATTAAGACATAAAATGGCGAAAAAATAAATATCAAAAACTTTTTATCAGTGTAAAAAGTAATCAGGTATTCGTTTAACCAAGAGTCTGGCAAAAAGGCCTCAAAAAGTCTTGTTCACAAGATCCTTGACGTTTACAAAGGTAAGTGGCTCCTTCTGGAGCTCCGAGAGCCCCCGAGCTCTGCTCGCGCTAAGCTCCAAGCCCCCTGAAGGGCCCCTCTCACACCAGGGACTCCATGCTCTCTGCCTGGGAGGGTCGGACATGGACGCATGGTCCCATTACTGTCTCCGGCCAGGGTGCACGAGCTGTAGTCTTGGAGCTGACGAGTGCTGAGCAGAGAGTGTATAGGTATGGTACTGGTCCTGGGAGGCCATCAGTGACAGACAGAGGGAAGAGAGAGAGAGAGGGGGGGGGGGGTCAGAACTATATAATATGAAGGAGATAGACTATTATTGGTCTGTTTTGTTGTAGATTTCTGTATCTGTGTTTTATTGCCTGATAACTGATAAAGGTAATAATTAGAAGTGTTCTACTTTGACTCGACTACAGCACTGTGTCTGTCCCTCTGCTTCGGTTTCACCCACCACTGAGTCCGACTTAATGTCCCCCCACAAAACATCGATGATAATTTTTGTTTTCAAGTAAATGCATATTTGTGCAAATATCGGTTATCGATTTTCTTAAGTACTATGAATGGTAACGGTATCAGCCTCGAAAAAAACGGTGTCGCGATCCCTACTGTATGACAACCGAGCATATCTTGTGGTTTCAGCGGTGTTAAACGATTTCCCTACAGGCCACACTGGAAATGGAATATACATAAGGCCAGACATGTTTAGTTATTGGCATGCTTTATGTAAGGTCACAGCCAAAGATCTTTGACTGTATTACTGCATGTCTCATGTAGCTTTCTCATATACAGTTTTGGTCGACAAACACCCTAAAAAGGTCAGGACAAAAGTTCCTTATCCATCATAGAATACAGCAAATCGGGAAAACTTGCTTCTGGGGAATTTCTAAGTCCAAAGTTGGCAAATCTGCCAAATTCTGACTTGATTCACTTAAAATTACAGTGTGAAAAACCGTTTCCGTCTTTTTGGTTTGAGCGTAACTAGTAGGGGTGGAAACCACCAGCGCCCCCGATACGATATCATCACGCTACTTATTCTACGATTTATAAGACATGCTGCTTAAACATATGGATACTTTGAGTCTAAGGAACTCCTTTCAGGAAGTCTTTTGTTGAGTCATATTGCTGTCCGCTATCTTTTAGCTGATGTGCATCTTCTCAGCCAACGCCTAAGGCTTGGCCTGGTGCCAGTCTCTGAATCCGCACTTGCAACAACATATGCAGTGATGTGACTATGGGGGGGGGGGCGGGGAGCTGGGATCTCTGGCGACACATGAGTCTGTTATAACAAAGGCACACATTCTATTATAAGCCTTTAATCCAACATTTATCACATTTTGCACAAGCAACCTCTGAATGGTAACATTTAGAAATGTTTACCGCATCGCAAACCCGCAGACAACTAGCGAGCCGCTACCATTTAAAGTCTGTGATGTTATGTACAAAGTCTGTACATTGCCTTTTTTGCCGTTTTCAACAAGTCATTTTGCGCCGCATCAAATGTGTTATGGTCACGGTCTCTCTCAGCTGGTTGGCTGGTTTCCCAGCGCTTAAAACTCTTTAAAAACATTTTTATGAAAAGTCAATGGAGATATTGAACAGGAGAAAACTCTTCCATAACCACAGCCGTTAGAAAAGGGCCAGTCACTGCTGAACTCTAGTTACCATACCTAATACCAAATTAGATTTATTGAGATGATGCTGTTTTTTTCCACTCATGTGCATCTCATGTGGTCCTGGAAAAATCACCATCAACCCTTTGGTGTCAGCCTGTATACTGTAGCATATTGGCTCTCAGTTGGATGTGCCGTGGTGTTTTAAGCCCTAGCATGACTTCCAGGCAGCGCTGCGACCGTTGACTTCAAGGCCCCTAACCCTAACCATTTTTATTGTTGTTTGATGCTTACAACTTTTACTTTAATTAATTGAGAGTAGCCATGTAAGATCCAGTCTGACGTGGGAGGTTATGAAAAGACACAAGTCTTTTCACCATGCAGAGTTTTGTTTACTGCAAACTTGACACGTATATTTTCCCACAAAAGCTTAGTGCTTGAACGAGGTTGGCAAACCCTGAACCTCCCCGCAGTTGATGATACGTGCATGATAAGAATCATAATTCTAAAACTAGAAGGGATAAATTGGATATTCTGAAGCGTGGCTGTAAGAGCTACGTCTCCATAGTCGGCGTGTTGGCTACAGTAGGATGGCGGTCGGCACGCCTCCAGTTTGGGAGAAAGAGAGGCACGAAGCCAAGAAACGTCCTGCTGTGGACGGGGGCAGCAGCTACATTTATTTTAACAACCTAAAAAATCATTAGCGTTTAAGTGCACTCTATAGTTATAGTTAGTTCACCGTCTACCTTGCTACCAGACAGCCCTTCCTTTGGCACTACATTTTTCAACCGTAGAACATCCGATTCCTACACCTCGCAAAAGTCTTCTTATGTATTCTCTGGCTCATAAAGGTATGCTCTGGTCTCCACTTTGTGGAACTGCCAAGTCAGAGCCAAACAGCTGATCTGCAGCGTATACAAACGCGCCGCACAGTTTGGCTTCTGCGTAACAAACAGAAGTTCTACGGTTGAAAAATGTAGTGTGAATGAGAAATATGTCTGAGCTTACTCCTTTGAACAGAATAAAGTGAAGTGACTTTGTTCAACTTTGTCAGGGCTGAAACCCTAAGCAAGCAGCTTTTTGGGATATTGGGATCATGGATCATTACAAATACCTTCTTTTGACTTGGAATTTAGCTTGCGTTTATATTTGTGTTGTATGTTGAGTGTTGGACTCACAATGTCTGTGAAACTCGGTCTCATAGGTTGATCATCTTGGCCACTTGGTAAATCAGCGGCCCTCGCTCCCAGTTGTCAGACAGGTGGTGAGGTGGTCGGTGTTTGTGAAGGTCCCGGTGCACATAGTCGCCGGACGTTCCACCTGCACCACACACACACACCACACCCACACACACACACACACACCACACACACAACAACACACAAACACACACACAAAGCCAGGGTCTGGGGTAGCATGCACATGAACCACATAAAAGTCATTATAGTTATGTTTTCTTCAACTATTGTGATTTTGCTGGTTTGACAGCTGAAGCGGTAATCACAGTGAATATCTCTTTTGAAAGCTGACAAATTACAAAAAACAAAAAAGTACTGTTTGGCCTATTGGGAGTCAACATCAATGAGCTACATTTGTGAAGCAACAACTATTTTTTTTACTAATCACAGCAGCATTGGGGCCTTATACGGAAGAGGATTAGGGCCACATGTATTGAGCGAGTTATAAAGCCAGTATTCTGAGAAAAAGAGTCAGTGTTGTGATTAAAGTCAGAATTCGGACTTAAGTAAAAAGTGAGAAACCAATTTTTTTGTGACTTTTGACTTTAATTCAGAATATTACTGTCGTATTACGATATCTAAATTCAAGACGTATTCTAGTCTCAGATACATATCAATTTTTAAGCCAAGGACCCCTTAACTGAAGAGGAGCACTTATATTGTATGAATGAACTGGACTACATAAAGCTGCTGGATGGCAACCTACAGACTTTTTTTTGCATGGATACTAAGCCTTGAAAACAGCCTAATCATTTGTTGGCATGATTTATGATGTGTTTTAATGTTACACATACAGTAGCACAGTGAATGCTTAAGATGAACTGTGTGGTGGATGGCTACCTAGTGACTACCTTACCTACAGGCCAGTAAGCCGGTCACACTGGGGGTTTATTATGTTGGATTCATGTTCAAGACTTTTTTTTGTGATTTTTTGATTTTGATTTTTTTTTAGCAAAATACAAGCATACAACAACCCCACCACCACCCTCCTCCATCCTCCATCACACCCACCCAGACCAAAAACGAGAAATAATGCACAGAAACTCTAAAATTCAGGACCATTCAACAAAATAATAACAACATAGACAATAACCCAATAAAATCAAGTGATTGACAACACTAAAGCCCATCATACACCTCTCTTCCCAGCACAAACCTTCTAAGGAACCTTCCACAAAGTTCAGGTACTTTTTCTAAGACTTTATATAAAAAAAAAAAAACAATTTCAAAAATGCCAATATTTAGTGCCCCCCCTGCCTTGACTGTGAGGACCCCCCCCTGATTATAGCACATGAATCCACTGAGGATGACAGCGCGGCGCGGCGTCGGGTCCCTGGGGAACGCCCCAATGGAACGGCTCTCCTCTCCATTAGCAGCCCTGTCGGGCGCAGCACAACCGCTGCTAACAACCCGCCTGGCGGATAATGAGCGCGCACACAATTAGGACGGCCCAACTGACAGCCCGTGCGCTGGTGCTAGCCGGTTGCGCCATGGCAACCAGTGAAGTGCCAATTAGTCACTCTTCTTCTCGAGGATGCGACAAGCAGTCTCTCTATTCTAATGAAAATAACATGGACGAAGCGGCTGGATCAGTGTGTTCAGGAACATAACGGTGTCGATACTAAAGCCACTTTCATTACGTTTATTGGCAGTTTTCCTGGGACCTGTTGGGGGAGTGGGGGGGGGGGGGGGGGGGGGGGAGGAGGTGCTGTGACTGTTGTATAAAAAGTTAACAAAATATGGTCTTTCCACACTGGTCTAACTGGCAGGATAGTCAGGCTGCCAGTGGCTCCATGTGCCTGTTTGGGCCATTACGCTTTTTGTTCACATCCTTCTATGTTCACCAATAACAATTGAGATTTTTGATTTCGTGTATATGTAAGTAATATTTTAAAATATTACAGCCATGCTAGAAGATCTGACATAACATCTGCACTAAGTGCAATTGCACAAGGTTATCTACAAGTTATCATTAATAGTTAAGCAGGTCATTTTTTTTTGATTCCGAACTGTATTATTATTATTAAAATATTGTTGTTGTATTTTATCCTATTATATTATGTAAATTGTATGTATAGTATATTGTATCCAAGTATTTCATCTCTATTTTATTCTGTGCTGTGTGAATGATTTTGCTGTTGTGACATTTCCCATGTTTGGATCAAATTCTCATCTATCTCTCTATCGATCTATCTATCATCTATCATCTATCTATCTATCGATCTATCTATATATATATTATATATATATATATATATATATACATATATATATACATATATTAGATAGATTTGCTGATGAGACTCTGAGACACCACCATATTACAATAAGGGCAACGGCCACGATTGGGTCATTTACATTTTAGCATAACTCATACTTAAACAGTTGCACTTTTTTTCATTTCATGTATATTGTATGTATGTATATTTGGTGTGCTGCTGTTACACTGTAATTTCCTATTGTGGGATCAATAAATATCTATCTATCATATCTATAATATATATTATAAGCAAGCTGACGAGAAACGGCTTTTTTCAATTAAGGAAAATCTCAAACTTACAGAATATATTTCAAGAATGATTTGGAGGCTATCATTCATGCCTTTGTGTCTTCGCGGTAGACTATTGTAATAGTTTATTTTATACTACAACCAAAAGGGAGGCTCTCAACGCAATTAGGACAAAACTCTGCAGCCAGAATTTTATTGGCACGTAAAAATCATTTCTTGAAACTATATTTCTAAGTTTTGAGATTTTCCTTAATTGAAAAAAGCCGTTTCTCGTCAGCTGCTTGCATTATATATATATATATAGATAGATAGATAGATATTTATTGATCCCAAAAATATGGGAAATTACAGTGTAACAGCAGCACACCAAATATACATACATACAATATACATGAAATGAAAAAAAGTGCAACTGTTTAAGTATGAGTATGCTAAAATGTAAATGACCCAATCGTGCCGTTGCCCTATGGTATATGGTGGTGCTCAGAGTCCTCACTAGCAAATATATATATATATAGTATAATAATTATATATAGTATATTATATATTATATATATATATAATATATAGATAGATAGATGATAGATAGATAGTAGATAAGATAGATAGATAGATAGATAGATATTGATCCAAACAAAATGGGAAATTTAGTGTCCACACAGCAAAATATCATCACACAGCACAGAATATAAATATGAATGAAATACTTGGATACAATATCACATACAAATTACATGAAAAAATAGGATAAAATACAACAACAAATATTTTAATAATAATAATACAAGTTCGGAAACAAAAATATGCACCTGCTTAACTATTATGAAAACTTGTAGATAAACCTATTGTGCAAGTTGCACTTAGTGCAGATGTTATGTCTCAGAGTCTTACTAGCATGTCGTAAGGATTTCTTAAATATATATACTGTATATATACATATCAAAAAATCAAGAAATCATCATGTTTTTGTGAACATAGAAGGATGTGAACAAACGTAATGGCCCAAACAGGCACATGGAGCCACTGGCAGCCTGACTATCTGCCAGTTCCGAACAGTGTGGAAAGACACATATTGTTTAACTTTTCAACAGTCACAGCACCTCCATTCCCCGCCCCCCCCCCCCCCCCACTCCCCCAACAGGTACCCAAGGAAAACTGCCAATTAAACGTAATGAAAGTGTCTTTAGTATCGACACGCGTTAGTGTTCCTGAACAACACTGATCCAGCCGCTTCGGCTCATGTTTATTCATTAGAATAATGAAGACTGCTTGTCGCATCCTCGAGAAGAAGAGTGACTAATTGAGCACTTCATCTGGTTGCCATGGCGCAGCCGGCTAGCACCAGCGCAGCGGCTGTCAGTTGG
The DNA here is from genome assembly GCF_008692095.1 of Etheostoma spectabile. Classification (NCBI taxonomy): domain Eukaryota; kingdom Metazoa; phylum Chordata; class Actinopteri; order Perciformes; family Percidae; genus Etheostoma; species Etheostoma spectabile. The sequence goes on along the minus strand of NC_045736.1, from coordinate 4,349,538 downwards.
AGGCCGGTCCTAATTGTGTGCGCGCTCATTATCCAGCCAGGCGTGGTTGTTAGCAGCGGTTGGTGCTGCGCCCCTGACAGGGCTGCTAATGGAGGAGGAGAGCCGTTCCATTGGGGCGTTCCCCAGGGGAGCCCGACGCCGCGCCGCGCTGTCATCCTCAGGTGGATTCATGTGCTATAAATCAGGGGGGGGTCCTCACAGTCAAGGCAGGGGGGGGCACTAAATTATTGTTCATTTTTGAAATTGTTTTTTTTTTTTTTATATAAAAAGTCTTAGAAAAAGTACCTGAACTTTGTGGAAGGTTCCTTAGAAGGTTTGTGCTGGGAAGAGATGTGTATGATGGGCTTTAGTGTTGTCAATCATACAGCTGTTTTATTTGGGTTATTGTCTATGTTGTTATTATTTTGTTGAATGGTCCTGAATTTTAGAGTTTCTGTGTCATTATTTCTCGTTTTTTGGTCTGGGTGGGTGGTGATGACGGATGGAGGAGGGTGGTGGTGGGTTGTTGTATGCTTTGTATTTTGCTAAAAAAAAATCAAAATCAAAAAATCACAAAAAAAAGTCTTGAACATGAATCCAACATAATAAACCCCCAGTGATGACCGGCTTACTGGCCTGTAGGTAAGGTAGTCACTAAGGTAGCCATCCACACACACAGTTCATCTTAAGCATTCACTGTGCTACATGTATGTGTAACATTAAAACACGATTCATAAAATCATGCCAACAAATGATTAGGCTTTTTCAATGGCTTAGTATTCCATGCAAAAAAAAGGTATGTAGGCTTTAGGCCATCCAGCACGTTATTGTAAGTCCAGTTCATTTCATACAATATAAGTGCTCCATCTTCAGTTAAGGGGTCCTTGGCTTAAAAATTGATATGTTGATCTGAGACTAGATATCGTCTTAGAATTTAGATATCGTAATACGACAGTAATTATTTCTGAGATTAAAGTCAAAAGTCAACAAAAAAAATTGGTTTCTCACTTTTTACTTAAGTCCGAATTCTGACTTTAATCACAACACTGACTCTTTTTCTCAGAATACTGGCTTTAAACTCAGAACTCAAATAAAACATGTGGCCCTAATCCTCTTCCGTATAAAGGCACCAAATGCTGCTGCTGATGATGTAAAAAAAAATAGGTTGGCTTTCATCAAATGTAGCTACATTGAATGTTGACTCCAAATAGGCCCAAACAGTACTTTTTGTTTTTTTGTAATTTGTCAGCTTTACAAAGAAGAGATATTTCACTGTGATTACCGCTTCAGCTGTCAAACCAGCAAAATCAACAATAGGTTGAGAAACATACTATAAGAGCTTTTCTGGTATTCATGTGCATGCTAACCCCAGACCCTGGCTTTGTGTGTGTGTGTGTGTGTGTGTGTGTGTGTGTGTGTGTGTGTGTGTGTGTGTGTGTGTGTGGCAGGTTGGGAACAGTGTCCGCCGGCACGCTATGTGCCCTCACCACCCTGTCTGAGCAACTGGAGAGCGAGGGGGCCGCTGATGTCTACCAAGTGGCCAAGATGATCAACCTAATGAGACCCGGAGTCTTCACAGACATTGTGAGTCAACAACTGCAACTATACAACTACAAATATAAACCGCAAGCTAAAATTCCAAGTCAAAAGAAGGTATTTGTAATGATCCATGATCCCAATATGATCCCAAAATAAAGCTGCTTGCTTTAGGGTTTCAGCCCTGACAAAGTTGAACAAAGTCACTTCACTTTAATTCTGTTCAAAGGAGTAAGCTCAAGCACATATTTCTCATTGGCACTACATTTTTTCAACCGTAGAACTTCTGTATTGTTACGCAGAAGCCAAACTGTGCGGCGCGTTGTATTACGCTGCAGATCAGCTGTTTGGCTCTGACTTGGCACGGTTCCACAAAGTGGAGACCAGAGCATACCTTTATGAGCCAGAGAATACAGAAGAAGAACTTTTGCAGAAGGTGTAGGAATACGGATGTTCTACGGTTGAAAAAATGTAGTGCCAAAGGAAAGGGCTGTCTGGTAGCAAGGTAGAGCGGTGAATATACTATAAATATAGAGTGCACTTAAACTGCTAATGATTTTTTAGGTGTTTAAAATAAATGTAGCTGCTGCCCCCGTCCACAGCAGGACGTTGCTTGGCTTCCGTGCCTGCTTCTCCAAACTGGAGGCGTGCCGACCGCCATCTACTGTAGCCAACACGCCGACTATGGAGACGTAGCTCTTACAGCCACGCTTCAGAATATCCAATTTATCCCTTCTAGTTTTAGAATTATGATTCTTATCAGTGCAACGTATCATCAACTGCGGGGAAGGGTTCAGGGTTTTGCCAACCTCGGTCAAGCACTAAGCTTTTGTGGGAAAAATATTACGTGTCAAGTTTTGCAGTAAACAAAACATACTGCATGGTGAAAAGACTTGTGTCTTTCATAACCTCACACGTCAGACTGGATCTTACATGGCTACTCTCAATTAATTAAAGTAAAAGTTGTAAGCATCAAACAACAATAAAAATGGTTAGGGTTAGGGGCCTTGAAGTCAACGGTCGCAGCGCTGCCTGGAAGTCGATGCTAGGGGCTTAAAACACCACGAGCACATCCAACTGAGAGCCAATATGCTACAGTATGTACAGGCTGACACCAAAGGGTTGATGGTGATTTTTCTCAGGACCACATGAGATGCACATGAGTGGAAAAAAACAGCATCTCTCAATAAATCTAATTTGGTATTAGGTAATGGTAAATAGAGTTCAGCAGTGACTGGCCACTTTTCTAACGGCTGTGGTTATGGAAGAGTTTTCTCCTGTTCAATATCTCCATTGACTTTTCATAAAAATGTTTATATAAAGAGTTTTAAGCGCTGGGAAACCAGCCAACCAGCTGAAGATGAACCGTGACCATAACACATTTGATGCGGCGCAAAATGACTTGTTGAAAACGGCAGAAAAAAGGCAAATGTACATGACTGTGTACATAAACAGTCACAGACTTTAAATGGTAGCGGCTCGCTAGCTGTCTGCGGGTTTGCGATGCGGTAAACATTTCTAAATGTTACCATGCAGAGGTGTTGCTTGTGTCAAAATGTGATAAAATTAGGTTTGAAGTTAAATTAAGGGCTATTATAGAATGTGTGCCTTTGTGGTATAGACAGGTGACATCATGTGTCTGCCAAAGAGAAATCCCAGCCCCCCCCCCCCATAGTCACATCACTGCATATGTTGTTGCAAGTTGCGGATTCAGAGACTGGCACCAGGCCAAAGCCTTAGGCAGTTGGCTGAGAAGATGCAACATCAGCTAAAAGAGAGCGGAGTCAGCAATATGACGTCAACAAAAGACTTCCCTGAGAAGGAGGTCCTTAGACTCAAAAGTATCCAATTGGATGTTTAAGCAGCATGTCTTATAAATCGTAGAATAAGTAGCGTGATGATATCGTATCGGGAGGCCGCTGGTGGTTTCCACCCCTACTAGTTACGCATCAAACCAAAAAGACGGGAAACTGTTTTTCACACTGTAATTAAGTGACATTCAAGTCAGAATTTGGCAGATTTGCCAACTTTGAGACTTAGAAATTCCCCCAGAAGCAGAGTTTTTCCCGATTTGCTGTATTCTATGATGGATAAGGAACTTTTGTCCTGACCTTTTTAAGGGTGTTATGTCGACCAAACTGTATATGAGAAAGCTACATGAGACATGCAGTAATACAGTCAAAGATCTTTGTCTTGTTACCTTACATAAAAGCATGCCAATAAACTAAACATGTCTGGCCCTTATTGTTATTCTCATTTCCAGTGTGGCCTGTAGGGAAATCGAGTTTAACACCGCTGAACCACAAGATATGGCTCGGTTGTCATACAGTAGGGATCGCGACACCGGTTTTTCGAGGCTGATACCGATACCGATTCATAGTACTTAAGAAAATCGATAACCGATATTTGCAACAAATATGCATTTACATTGAAAACAAAAATTATAGTCAGATAGTTTTGTGGGGGGGACATTAAGTCGGACTCAGTGGTGGGTGAAACCGAAGCAGAGGGACAGACACAGTGCTGTAGTCGAGTCAAAGTAGAACACTTCTTAATTAATTACCTTTATCAGTTATCAGGCAAATAAAACACAGATACAGATAATCTACAACAAAACAGACCAATAATAGGTCTATCTCCTTCATATAGTATATAGTTCTGACCCCCCCCCCCCTCTCTCTCTCTCTTCCCTCTGTCTGTCACTGATGGCCTCCAGGACCAGTACCAGTACCTATACACATCTCTGCTCAGCCTCGTCAGCTCCAAGGACTACAGCTCGTGCACCCTGGCCGGAGACAGTAATGGGACCATGGCGTCCATGTCCGACCAGTCTGACCAGGCAGAGAGCATGGAGTCCCTGGTGTGAGAGGGGCCCTTCAGGGGGCTTGGAGCTTAGCGGAGCAGAGGGCGTCTGGGGGCTCTCGGAGCTCCAGAAAGGAGCCACTTACCTTTGTAAAACGTCAAGGAACTCTTGTGAACAAGACTTTTTGAGGCCTTTTTGCCAGACTCTTGGTTAAAACGAATAACCTGATTACTTTTTTACACTGATAAAAAGTTTTTGATATTTATTTTTTTCGCCATTTTATGTCTTAATGTTCTCCTACTGAAGGGATTGCACCTGCGTTTTTAAGTTTGACGACGGCGTCGGTCGGTAGGCAACGAGAAACACTCTTCTGTCTTTTCTTGTTTGCACTATACAATGTCAGTGTTACTGCCTATACTAAAGCTGACTCACTTGGCTTTTCTCCACTCAAGCTCTGAATTTTTTTTTTTTTTTTTCGACATTCCATGGCTTTGGCCCTTATTGAATCAACTGCTTCTGTGAAGGACATTGTTCTGCCTGCCAGCTACCAGTTGATTTAAAGACAGTGGGCAGAGGAAGGCACCGACTCTCCGCCTCAGTAACAAAATGCTGTTTGACTACAGCTCAGCGTGACCTCCTCCGCCCTGCTCACATATCCTACTGATATTACCACTCATGTATCACAAGAACCGAGATCTTGGAACCTATTGCCACAGACAAGTAGCGCTTGTTTTTAGTGAGTAGTTTCCTCTTTATCGTTCAGTAGGGTCGGGCATCGTTGATGTGAACAATTCTAATTCCAATTGCGATTCTTCCTTCCGATTCCGGCTCTTATCAATTTCGATTCTTTGAGGGTGGAGTTGAAGCGGGTCACATGCTCATGCTGCGCTCTATTATCCTCAGCGATCCAACTCGGACCACGGATATCGGAATTCTTGCTCGGTGTCTACAAGGCTTGTCCGAGTTCCGAGCTCTGAAATCCGAGGAAAGCGGGGGCATGTTGGTGTGTGTTGCTAGGCAACGTCTGACTTTCTAGTTGGAACTCCGACTCAGATAAATTAATAGAACGCAGCAATATTGCCCAGATAAGAGGAACATTTGATTTTGATTCTATGGTGAAGTACAGTTTCACCACCGGAGAGCCACACTGGAGCGCCGCTTACTGTGCTCCATGGCTGCAACACAACGAGCGCCTGGAGGTACGGAGGTCGCTACGGAAACCAAAACTTGCGTGTGTTAAATATGGAAGCGACGATCGGATTCAAAGATTCAGAAATTTGCCAAACAATTCCAAAACACCAATAAAAAAGCAATTCCATTGGAATCGTGATTTTCTTTTTTTAAGAAGCGATTCCAAGCTGGAACCGGTTCTCGATGCCCGATCCTACCATTCAGTTTCTGTTTTGTTTTTTTCTTGTTTTCTTGTCACACTCCCTCTTTATTAGCGAGTCACGCCCATGTTAGAATACCTAAGGTGGTGTAATGACTGCTACTGTGAAGTTTTATTATTATTTCTTTGTACTATTCATATTATGCTTTTTAATATATGGAAATACTGTATGTATACATATATAAATATATCCTTATCATAATAACTTTGTGATTTTTGTACATGTCCTTTGTGGCGGTTGATTTCCAGCGCGCCGATAGTGCTCCGGTACTCGCAGCTGACTCACAGCCATCTATCTGGAAGCGGACCCCCCCGGCCCTCTGCGTTCTTGTATGCTGCTACGTCACCTGAGCTCACACACAAATACACACATCCAACACACCATCGGTAGTGATTTTACATTTCAAACATTTGACAAACTACAAACAGGTGATGCAACAATATGACATTGCCGTTCTTTTTGAAAATCGTGTTTTTAAAGTGGATTTTTTTATCATAAAATTCATTCTGACAGACAAGCACGGATAGAGAACACAGAGGCCTGTACCTGCGTGTGTGTGTGTTTGTGTTTGTGCGTGCTTGTGTGCGTGTGTGTGTGTGATTACAGGGTTGAATCTGTATGATCTGCATTGGGACAGCAGACTCAAAAACAACAAGCTCTATGCAACAAGTTTTTAGAAATCTGAAATGCGGTTTAAAACCTTCTTTGGGTTCTTAGTGTTAGTCCAGTCCAGATTTGACTGGTCTCACTGCAGTGGGTTTGGATTTTTCAAATGTTAAAATCTATTCATTTTATTTGCACTTACAGTATGTTTTCACAAATTTCACAAAAGACAGTCATTACACATTCATTTGTCTAAAATTAATGGTTTTCTTTATTTTAATGAAAAGGAACCTCAAGCTGCCTCATCATTTATGTTACAGTATTGTTAAAGGTCCCATGACATGATGCTCTTTGGATGCTTTTATATAGACCTTAGTGGTCCCCTAATACTGTATCTGAAGTCTCTTTTATATAGACCTTAGTGGTCCCCTAATACTGTATCTGAAGTCTCTTTTATATAGACCTTAATGGTCTCCTAATACTGTATCTGAAGTCTCTTTATATAGACCTTAGTGGTCCCCTAATACTGTATCTGAAGTCTCTTTTACTTAGACCTTAGTGGTCCCCTAATACTGTATCTGAAGTCTCTTTTATATAGACCTTAGTGGTCCCCTAATACTGTATCTGAAGTCTCTTTTTTATAGACCTTAAAAGTCCCCTAATACTGTATCTGAAGTCTTTTTCCCAAAATTCAGCCTTGGTGCAGAATTCCAGCCACTAGAGCCAGTCCCACAATGAGCTTTCCTTAGTATGTGCCATTTCTGAGTCTGTAGCTTTTGAGAAGGGGGGGGCTTAACCAACTGCCACTTTGCTTGTTTGAAAGCCATAATGTCTCTCTCTCATGGGGTGGGCCAAATTCTCTGGGCGGACAAAGCAGAGAAAGGGGAAGTAACCTTGCCCCTTATGACCTCATAAGGAGCAAGATTCCAGATCGGCCCATCTGAGCTTTCATTTTCTCAAAGGCAGAGCAGGATACCCAGGGCTCGGTTTATACCTATCACCATTTCATAGGCAGCCATGGGTAACTCATATTAATGTTAAAATACCTCATAAAGTGAAATTGGCATGCCATGGGACCTTTAAATTGCAACTAAAACTTGTTAAAAGTGAAAGGTGGGTTTTTATTTTAGCATATTTTGCTTTCTTTCCTCACTTCGATAATATGACAACAATGTGCATAGTGATTTGATGATGGAGGGATTTTCTTTGAAAAGCCCAAAACTAGAAAGATAGTTTAGTCTGTCTCTCAATACTAGCATATCTTCCTACCCTGCATGTGGCAGATTTATTTCCACTCCAGACATTACCCTTTAAAGAAATGTGTGGTATTTAAAAGGAAAACACTCAGTAATTTCCTAAAACAGCTAGGCACTGTCATTTTTAGCAACCGTTACTCCAGCACGAGGAAACAGTAAGCTTGCTGAGGACTATCTTTAGCTGCAGATTAAAACACATATGCATCATCTTTAGATTTGTTGACAATAAAACAAATATAGAATATTGACAGCCTTATCCTTTAAATGTATGCTAACTGGCAGTCAACACCAAGTTAGACAATAAAAAATATTTTGAAAGCTTTGAAGGCTGGGTGCTGGATCCTAAAAGTGAATAGTCATAATTACCGCTGCTAGGACAGCTAGTCTCAGATCCACACAGCTAAATTGTTCTCTGGTTAATTGGCATTTCTTTAAACCAATCACAATCGTCTTGGGCAATGCTAAACGCTGGGCGGAGCCACGGTACCTCTGCAAAATAGTCTCAAGAAGGTACTTGTTTTGGTGGAACATGTGTACGTTAAAAAGTAGTTATAGTCGTACTACAGTAAACTCCGATTGGACAGATAGTCTAGCTAGCTGTCTGGATTTACCCTGCAGAGATCTGAGGACCAGGTAACCATAGTCCTCAGAAATCCACCACAGGTTAGAACGCCAACACAAAGACAGAGGAAGGTAACGGACATCCGGCCAAAATAAAACACATCCGACGGAATTTCCGGCGGCGTCTGAACAATCCCGGAAGGTGAGCGTCATGGATATAGAGCGTCCTTCGTCAGTGAGGGCGCTGCCCAAAACATCCGTTGTGTTAAAATATATTCTCCAACAAAATTACGGGCCTGGCTCCTTTTAAAAACACAGATAAAAACAGGGTAATGAATAGAGTATATATATATATATATATATATATATATATATATATATATATATATATAATCAGAATAAATAATTTCCTGCAGAATATTTGTCCCTACAACTATGTGATGTATTGAACTTGTAAATTAATAACAGGTATTCTACATGTGCACAGTAAAGACAATTTAGTGGCGTATAGCCCATTTCAGACAAAGATAGGCAATGAACCGGTCTGCAGCGTTCAAAAACCTGTCAGTTCACACCAATGGACAAGACAAGACGGTGTATCGTCTCCATAGCAACCACTCTTTGCACCTTCCTCCTAACTTCCGACTTTTAGGCTTTTTTGTAGCTGGATATATCATTTGTTACGTCTAAATATGAACGTGGATAGTCTTAGTGCGATGCTTGCTACAGATGTCAATAATAGGGATGTATTGGCGAAAACATGTTTTGTTTCTTCGACTCACGGCTTTGTTCCAACGCCGCTTGGTGCTCCCTCTCTTCAGTCACTCTCTATCTCGCTTGGCCGATGGGCTTATGGTGATTGGTTGAAAACATTAAAACATATCGCCCATCCTGGTCCCTACCTAGCTAACCCTGCAGTGTCCTCCTACTTCACTGGTAGGAGAGTGGAGGTAGCTACTCCGAAGACGGAGAAGCTAACGTTAGGGCTGGCTAGTTAGCTAGCTAGCTTATCAGTCTCTGTTACCAAACGGCTGTTTGGCTCAAATTCTGTAACCAACGTAGCATTAAAACATGGTGGAAAAATCAATCTAGCCAAGAAACTAGCTAGCTATCCCCATGGATGTATTATAAGAAAGTTGTCCATGAAAAAACATGGATGTATTGCGATAAACAGTACATCCACTATTGTTTTGGCTGTTTTTCTGCCACAACAATGCATGCCCAATTGCAGAGACATAACTGCGACGTCCACTCCAAATTGTTATATAATGGTACCTCGCTGCGGCCGTTGAGGCTCCATCTGCAAGTCAAAGCCATTACAACCAGCTGCATAAAAATAAAATGGAGAATGGATCATTTTATTTCTGTCTCTACAGCTGACTTCTCTATTGGCTGTTGAAACAGGTGACGTATCTTACATTCTAAAACCAGCCTCTGCAACTAGAACAGTTGAATCACAGTGAAACCAACAGCTGGCTGGAGTTGAGCTGAACTGGGGCCGGTTCAGAACGCTGAGACCTTTCCGTGGTTTTGTCTCGTCACAAATCTTTAGTCTGAACTGGGCTTTATTGTTAGTTCCATCAAATTCTAGTGCTGTCTTAGTGGCTTTCTTAAAAGGTAGACAATACTCATTGACCATGTGGCCTGACAAACTGTTGCTCTTCTCCTAAAACCAGCCATAACCACGCAGAAACATACGCCGTCTCACCTCACCCTGGTATTTTCATCACCAGATTCTAGGCGAAGGCGTCCCCAATGACATTAAACCCAGGGCTTGGACCAGATCTGATTTATCTGCCACACACACCTGAGACGCCAATTTATTTCATGTCACAAGAAAACAAGCGCTCATTTTACACATTCTGCGTCCACTGTGTGTTATGAAAGTGATTGACTAGCAAAAACTGCATTTTGGAGAAAACAGAACAGGTGGAGGTCCAGATGTTCCAGATCCGTGCTCGCTGACAGAGGTGTGACCACCCGCTCCAACCTCCCAAGGCCTTGTGTACATACTTTTCATTCCACACTCCCATTATTTCTCCAGAGATGTATATTTTTTGTGATTTTGTGGCCTACGAGCAAAGAGCCGAGTCTGAAATGTTTCCTGCTTCAGCTGCTGTAACCCCTCACTCACACACACACACACACACACACACACACACACACACACACACACACACACACACACACACACAAACTATTCCACTCTTTGACATGCGGATGTTCTAATTTAGCAGCTGATTTTGATGATCTTCTGTACCGTACCAGTGGCGTGAAATGACACTTGTGGTTTTACATTTTTAATGAAAATGTGGAAGTGTTTTTTTTCACACAGCACAAAACAGATAATGTGTCAATGCGAGGGGGGAAATGTATTTAGATTTTTTTTTTTTTTTTACTTTTACCAAAGACTTGAATCCCGTGCAGAAAAACATCTTAGACAAGCTTTTCTCTCTCTTTTGCCGATTTCTCTCCCCTGACTGGATGCCCTACCCCCCTTTCCCCCCCTCCCACCATAGCTGTATGTGTATATGTCCTTACAGTTATTAGCTTCAATTCTCATTGTAGTATCTGTTTGCTTTAACTTATGCATTAAAGTCCTTACATGCTGTATTTGTTATACACCACCACCAGTGTTATCTTCTGTTGAATTAAGGGCCAATTGGAGCTGAAATGTCCAACTTTTAGGAGGACATGTAACACATTTTCTGTTTCTGGCTTATTATTAATTTTTTAAGGGTTTTTGTGAAATATACACTTTGCCTAAGGGCCCGGTTACACCAGAAAGTGGCACGTGGCTAATTGGGGAGCAACTGTTGCTGCTGAGCTAACGAACATGCTAGCTACTGTATGAAATAACGGGCTAGTGCTTGACCACATGTGTCAAACTCAAGGCCCGTGGGCTGAATCTGGCCCCTTGTAGATTTAGATCCGGACCGCATATCATTTTGTTTTTTTGTGTTGCCACAAGTGCACATGCAGCTCTACTATCAATGAGATATGTACATAATATTTTTTGTTTGCTTCTGTAACCCAACCCTGTCTACTTATCGACTGTATCAGAGGAGGTATTTCGTCAGATTTTAAAATTCCATTTGTCAGATTTCCCATGTTTCTCTTATGCCCATGATTGTGTTACCTAAACATGAATTATTTGACTTTTTCTTGATGTAACATGTACCACAAAGCTCTCATAAGGTTTCCAATCTGACATAATCATGTCTGTGTTAATCTGTTCCTTCCATTGGAGGTCCCCCATGGCGCCGCTGTTAGTGGTGGGAATGTGTGGAAGCCAGGTGTGGGTGCGTCCAGGTGTGGGTGCGTCCAGGTGTGGGTGCGTCCAGGTGTAGGTGCGTCCAGCGTTCCAGTTTCCAGCGTAACACCCTCCATTAATGTTCAGGCAGTGATTGTGATATTACAACGTCATCCCCCTCTTCTCTGGATATGTTTTGCTTTCCATCCACTGGAGGCTTCGTTTGTGTTGCCAACAACAGAATGGGTCTCTCACTAGATAATTTCCTTACCATTGACCCGTATTTTTGTTTTTTGTTTTTTGGAAAAGGTGTCTGTTCCTTCTTCTTTTGTAACATGAAATAAGACAAAAAGAGGGATTTCTTTTTTTTGTTTTTGTTGAAAGCTATATCAAAGCATTCTATTACAGTGTTATTTAATATGTAAATGGTATTGCTATACATAAAATAAAATATGGGTTTTGATGTAATTTTCTGAAATCCTTTGTGTGATAATTGTGCTTTTTTTGTGTATTTTAGTTTTTCTCTACAGGCTCCGTTACGGTTCTTGAACGGCCAGTATTTACTGGGGTTTCAACTCTGGTTCGGTCCTGCAACTACTGAAAAATATATTTTACTCACTTTAGTTATCTCGTTTCTGATTTTATTTCACAGTGACAAGTCCTCCAAAACATGTGACTTAAGTTGCTTATTCCTAATTTCTGACACGACCCACAGGAGAGTTTTCCGATATCATATCTAAACCGGAGAACATAACAGTAGCAGTGTGGTTAGGTTTAGACACAGAAACTAGCTGGTTACAATAGAAAAATGTGGTTTGGGTTGAAAATCAGACCTCACTTCACTTCTGGCTACCCATGTGACGTTCGTAAAGTTATAAAAGTCATTGGGTCACCAACACATTCTCACTCCTGAAACGTAGAAAGCGATGCTGGGTCAGGTGCCTTTGGCATTTGTTACTGACAAAAAAAGTCTCCTTTAGGGGCATACGCAGACGTTGGTCAAAACTGTTGCTATCACTTCTTGACGCTCTGTGTCGAGACCTATGTTTAACTGACAGGCGGCACAATAACAGGACAGTTAGGTTTAGGAAAAGATGGTGGGTGGGGTTTCAAAATGTACGTTTCACCAACACGATTCCCGGACTCCTATGTGAAAGTGTGTTTGTTTTACCCATCCACCCCCCTCCCCCCTCCCCCAACTTGCCTCCTCATGATAACAGAATTTTTGAAAAGACACATAATTTAGTTGCTATCAGATATCCCCCTGAACCAACCCATTTACTTATGTCATTGTACATTGGGGTTTCATCCCTCTACTTGCATTCTTTTGTGCAAGTCTCTTAATTCCTGCTGTACTGTACAGAGGCCATCGAGTCTTTTCAGTGATATGTCATTTGATTGGGGGGGGGTAGGCCAGGAACCGGGGTAGGCCAGAAACCGCCTCTTTTTCCCCTTCAATACAAAATGGACGGCATAGGAACAACCACATTTTATGATTCAATTATTGGTTGTCTATGGTTAGGACTCCTATATTTAGTTCTGATAGCAACTAAATGATGTGTCTTTTGAAAAATCTGCCATTATATGGTTGTTAATTATAGTGGACATCAAGACTATCTTCATGTAAATAAGGACATTGTCGTAGGAAACAGAACTTAAGCAGAAAGAATTCTTTACCAAATAGTTGAGGGAGATTCAGATTTGGAGTTGTCAGATGATGAGAGATGGGGATGAGTTTCACCCAGTGATAGAAGACGGTGATGAAGAAGAGGAGGACTATGGAGAAGACTTAGTTGACAGGACAGATGCAGACACAGATACAGACAGGGATCGCCATCTGTGTGACAGGATTAACATGTATATTTGATGCAATTCCACAATATTAAATTCAGCTGCATTGAGTATTTAAACTGTCACTACCTATCATGTGTTTAAATGTTTTCCTTCATATCAGATTTGCACCTTTGTCATCTGGGATTTCTTGTGTCAAGATGACCCTACAACACGTGCAGACTGGAGTCCAAGTGAATACTTTTCAAAGTACATTGACAACAAGGTCTTTGAAGATTTGGCAGCATACACAAATCAAAGCAGAGGAGTGTGTATGAACACTATGCCACAAGCAATAAAAATATTTGGGGCATTTTAGTCTGCATGGCGTGCCTTGAAAATACCAGAATTAAAATGTTTTAGGACAAAAAACTAAAATGCCAGTAAGTAGCAAAATGACAAGGGATAGATTCTTCAGGGTATGAAACTCCCTCAAGATTGTCAATGACCTGGCTGTGACAGAGGAAACAAAGAAGGCAGATATTTTTGGAAAGGCAGTCTAATACTACGATACAATCAGGTGCAGCAAGGCTGTCTCAGCCTAGCAAAGCCTGAAAGGGGCTGTATTGAGGAGCAAATCATCCCATTCACAGGCCATTGTCCAGTCAGGCAATCTGTTCACGGAGAGCCAAACCCTTCTGGCCTAAAGGTCTTTTCCCTTGCATCTCCAAATAGTCTGATGCTTGATTTTGAAGTCTACCAAGGTAAGAATACCTTTACAGTCCAAAGGTTAGGAGTTGGAGCCGCAGCAGTTCTACGCATTGTCTGTCTGTTTCAACAAGAAGCCACATTATTTGACAGGTACTTCCCAACCAAAGATCTACAGGACGCATTGCTGCAGCAGGCGGAGGTTAACGTTGGCTACTGACGTACAACCACAATGCGAATTGTAAAGTTATTTCATGAATGAAATAGACACATTACACACTTTAAGGCCAATACAGGGTGACCTTTTAATCACTTACAATCAGTGATGTAGTGGAGGCTAAACGCACGTAAACGCCGTTTATGCACCTCTCATCTTTTTACGTTAGGGCATGATATCCAGGGAATAATACAAAGCACCTTAGCCACAACCTCTCGCTTCTCCAGTTGAGAAAGGAAGATTGGGAAAAGTTCCAAGCAGCTGGGGTTAAACAGGAACATGATCAATAACTTTTTTATGTTTTCAAAGTTTCTGCTTATATCCTTGCTCCTTGAACCTTTGGTTCCTACCGTTCACAAGTGAAGTTCATAAGATGGTGTATTTTTTAAAAGGGCAATTTAGAAAAAAATGATATGACAAGGTTTTGATATGAATGAATGAAATAGGAAGCGACCCGAAATTCCAAAGCAGCTGGGTTAAGCAGGAACATTATTAATAGAATCATAGGACCTTTTAATGTTTTCTACTGTTGTTTATATTCTTGTTTCTTGAACCCTTTGGGTCTAGTTCACGAGTGAAGATCATGGTGGCTGTGATTTTAAAAAATGGCATAATGTTAGATAATATGACAATTTGTGAAATTATTAATGGGGGGGGATGTTGCCCACACTGAATATGTTCCATTGTAGCAGTTTGTGATTTATGACAATGTAAGTACAGTTGAAATTAAATGAAAAATGAAGCATTGTTGTGAAAAAAGGCCTAAACGTTTATGGTCATGAAATGAATAAAGAATGAAAATGTAATCAAATGTTTTGAATGAATGAAACTATAATAAAACATAATTTCACTAAAATATTTAGCATGCAATTTATTGGAATTATGGGTTAATTGCTAAATAAAGGTATTTTTAATGCCAACATAATATGAGGATTTCCTGTCATTTAGTGCGACCATGCATCATTTGGTGCGACCGAGTAATAGCTGTAATTTTCAGTAAATAGAAATATATGATATGAATGCATTGACTGAAATTGTAAAAACTACCATTGTATACTTGATATAAAATGTATTCTTTAGAATATTTTTTATCATTTCATACATATTACAGAAGGTGACTGTTGTATTGGAAAACACAGAAAATAAATAATAATAAAAAATCTAAATATGCCAACATTTTGATTTTTATACCACTTCATATTACTCAGAACTTGAGTGAATATTCCCATCCATTATCTAAGAATTTATTTAATTAAGGTTTTTTCACAGTTGCACCACATGACATTTTTATGTTCATGGCCAATTCATGTGCGTGAAAAAACTAAAATCACTTAATAAACTTTAAACATGGATTCATGCATAACTGACACTGTGTATGTTTGAAAAAATACTATAGAACTATTGTTTATTATATTTTAAATTTGCCTCTTGAAATTTCATTATGTGCTCCCATGTCCAAAGAAATGCTTGTTACTAAACCTAGCCCTGGGAGTCATTCCCCTGAGTCCTTATGTTCTTGGATCAGAGAGGCTCCAAATCAGTTAGCAGCTGTCGCCATGATCCCGCCCAGTTCTGCGATCCATGTTCATCTTGCTACACTCTGCGGTGCCCAGCTACGTCCAACTACGTCCTGCTGTGCCTTGTAATGCCGCACAGTGTCTCTGCTATGCCATGAACTACTACAAAGAACTGCTACAACACTAATTTTTCTATTTTTGTTATTGCCACTCTTCATTCTAACCCCAACCGGCCCGTCAGACACCACCTACCAAGAGCCTGGGTCTGACCGGGTTTGCTGCCTAAAAGGAAGTTTTTTCCTCGCCCTGTCAACACTGTGCTTGCTCTGGAGGAAACTACTAGAACTGTTGTGGTCCTTGTAATTCTGGAGTGTGTCTATAGTCTACCCTACTCTATCTGTAAAAGTGTCTTGAGATAACTCTTGTTATGAATTGATACTATAATAAATGAATTGGGAAAATTGAATGAATTGAAAATCCTTATACTCATTGACAAAAAAATGACGTATAAAAATATATACAATATGGTCTTTCTGAAAATGAAACCACATAAACTTATTGTGGGACAACCTCTGCTAAATATAATTATGAACTTGAAAATGCACATTAAGCATGTAATGTGCCTGAGAAAACACAAATTCAAACTGCAAAATGTCAATGTATGCACAGTTGTGGAATAGTCTAGTAATGATACTTGTGGTGTGTGTGTCACTGGTAGTTTGATGATTTGATGGACATGATCTTGGAGA
This sequence comes from Etheostoma spectabile, assembly GCF_008692095.1. Classification (NCBI taxonomy): domain Eukaryota; kingdom Metazoa; phylum Chordata; class Actinopteri; order Perciformes; family Percidae; genus Etheostoma; species Etheostoma spectabile. The sequence goes on along the minus strand of NC_045736.1, from coordinate 4,333,195 downwards.
AAGTTTTTTGTCAACTCATCGTATAGGACATTCCTGAAGATAAACATCCCGCCGGACCTGAGTTCACAAATGAGCATCCAAACAATAGGGAGGTCATCTATGTTCAGGTTTAATTCAGGGGGGTAGTTTGAAGCCTCCATATCTTCCCTGGCCTACAAAAACTCCATTGGCTCCAAGACCCACGCATGAGGGGATTGCTACACGTATCTTCCGACCAAGGAAGCACCAGCTCACAAACTCAACGGGTTCTTATAATGTTGTGTTCAAATTCTCTAACTTGGATTCAGTGAATCTGTCAACACTACAGAATATGTACACACAGTTGGAACCTGGATGGCTGCTGCAGCCGTCTGGTAACCTGTTTTGCATTACATAACATATGGTGAGTTTCTGCAGTGGCATGTTGTTTGCATCATACATTGCCAACATCATGCAGGATAGAGAATGTTACGTGTGGCACACCTCCTGGCAGCAATATCTTAGGCTCCTAATGGCTTGTTGCACATTTCCACATGTGCACCTTAAAACAAATACAAAAAAAGAGTCTTGAAACGTAAAGAAATCAAAACTGGTATTTGCAACCAACTGTGCAAACACTGGATGACCATTTGGTACCTTTAAAACACCCGTTTTTTTCCAGACCGAAGTCACACTTTTTTATAGTTGGCAGTTCCTGCGTTTGTATGTGAAAATACATATAATTGACATGTTTTTAAATGTTAACCTCATACTGAAAACAGTGCGCTCTATGCTTTTGACAACTATATGCGACTTCTAAATACAACTGAGAACGATTTAACACAAACAAATGGCCCCCAAAAAGAAAATCCTATTCGCAGCTCACAAACTGCATGTGTAAAATATGCATATGTGTTTATGTAACATACCGGAACACGTACCGGTATTCAATCGTTCTTGTTCTTGGATTTTGTGGAATCAATTTCTAACATAAATGCAACTTATAGTCTAGTGCACATGTTTTTTTCCTCTTCATGAGCATTTTTAGACTTATAGTCTGGAGGTACTTATAGTCCCCAAAAATCGATACAACACATAACTTCACGTTTGTGTGAACAAGAAAATTAGAGTTTACGTATACTATTGTGTGAATATAGTTCTATAAGTTTAATAAATGATGGCATAGCTTTTAGAGAAAGACGATAGCTACTGGCCTGGCACTAGCTAGCTAGACAGACAACCTTTGAGGGGCTACACTGACTAATAGCTAAGTAAAAAAAAAATTATAAGTCCATTTTTTCACTAACCATTCAGACCTCCTGATGAATTCTCTGAGTCTCAGGTTCTCCGAGACTCCTCTCTTTCAGGATCTGATTCCGGTTCTAACATGTATGGTTGAACCAGGATGTAGGATGACTAACTTTCTCCGAGCTGGCTGCTTAAACTGTCCACACTATCCATTATGAGCATGCGCAGACTACTACGCTCTCTCCCGTTACCATGTCAGTTATGATGTGGGGCGGGCAAATGAACAGCAGCTCATACATTTGCATCAAGCACCAGAAAACAGCCCACTCTGAAAGGGCTGAAACGGGTATAGAGGTCGTCCAGCTAACAAAGTTTGGTCGATTGGAAAGTTTCCTTAACATTCTGGGAACGTTAGTTTTTGGTTACGAACGTTCCCAGAACTAACGTACCTAACGTTGCAACCTTTAGAGAACGTTTCCCCTAACGTTATAACTCTTAGAGAACGTTCCCCTACCGTTGCAACCTTTAGAGAACGTTATACTACATTGCAACTTTTAGAGAACTTCCCCTAACGTTATCCTAACGTTGCAACCTTAGAGAACGTTATACTAACGTTGCACACTTTTAGAGAACATCCCCTAACGTTATCCTAATGTTGGAACTTTTAGAGAACATTCCCCTAACTTTATCTTAACGTTGCAACCTTTAGAGAACGTTTCCCTAACGTCATCCTAACGTTTGCAACCTTTAAAGAACGCTCCCCTAACGTCATCCTAATGTTGCAACCTTTAGAGAACATTCCCCTAACGTTATCCTAACATTGCAACCTTTGGAGAACGTTTACTCTAACGTCATCCTATTTGCAACCTTTAAAGAGCGTTCCCCTAACGTCCATCCTACGTTGCAACCTTTAAGAACGTTCTCCTAACGTCTCCTAACGTTGCAACTTTTAAGAACATTTCCCTAACGTTATCCTAACGTTGCAACCTTTGAAGAACGTTACCCTAATGTCTCCTCATGTTGCACAACCTTTAGAGAACGTTCCCCTGTCTCCTAACGTTGCAACCTTTATAGAACGTTCCCCTAACGTCAACTTTTAGAGAACTTCCCCTACGTTATCCTATGTTGCAACTTTTAGAGAATGTTTCCCTACCTTTATTCCCCCTTTCAGTAAAAAAGAAGGCGGGTATGGCCAACATGCGACACATTGTTTCAGTCGATCACTTCAGCACTCTCAAAATATACTGTTGCACCCATTTGTCGAGACAAAGTTTTTTAGCGAGGGTTGAGAGGACGTTTTGGTCTCTTTGAACAGTAGGATCATTGTAAGATCAAAGAGGCGTCTATTGAGAAATGACAAAATACGTTTAGCCATTCAGTTTAACTTTTTACTAATCTACTTGCAAATGTAAAGGCTGGGAGAATACATGGAGACTATTCCAAAGAAACTATTGGATACACATCTGACAGTACCAATGGGGGAAATAGCCAGTGTAAACACTTTACCTGGCCCACATGGACTCAGACTTAGACAGACTTTACTGTCATATCACTGCACATTCACATCCAGTTTGAGCGAGATTCCGTTGCAAGGCTCCAAAAAAAGAAAGAAACAGAAGATTGTTAAAAGGGAAACACGTATGTGCAATATCAAGTATGTGCAATGTAAACGTTTTATATGTTATTATTATTATTATTATTTATTATTATAAGAGACCCAACATGCTTTGGGGTGATGATACAGAAAATGTTACAGATTTGAAAATATTGAGTGTGAGAACACGTAACCGCTGCTGTGAACTGACTTCGGTCTTCCGCGTTTTTAAGCCAAGGAACCTAACCTACCCTAACCCCCTGGAAACCCCAGGCGGGACAACCAGGTTTAAATGGTTCACTGCAAAATTGAGAGATCAACAGGGGCGCGGTGCTAGGTAGGCAGTCAGGTTCGAGTGCAGATCTGGATGCAGACTGAGAACAACTGGAAGATGCGTGCGAGCAAAAACAGGTGGAGGCAGGCAGAGCTAGAGACAAAAAAACGTCAAAATGAATTGAAAGCAAAACAGTGCTGAACCTTATTACTGTTAATACTGTTATTACACACATCTAGATCAGATGGCTAATGTGTCGATATAGTTAGGTATAGGCATGAGGAGTGGGATTGGTTAGGTTAGGTGAAGAATTCAGGGTAAGCCTATCAGAGGAATAAGACAGTTCACGAGGCACTTCCTGTGCCGTTGACACGTCTGTCAAACTGATCTACCTGGAGCTGCACTGTTCCGATGGTGGACTACAGATAGACATCTGGATACGTCGCCCTGTTCTCACCGTCTTGTTTCATGCTGGTCTTTGTTACGTGGACAACCCAGTGGTTGTCATGCATCGAGTGCTGCAACAACCTACAGCCAAGGGTCTCATTAATAAAACGTCAAAAATGGTGTAAATTCCAATGAATGGAATTAGAATGGAGACCCTCACCTCCACTGGAACACAGACATACAGTACAACAGGCAAGGGGAGCGAGGAAACACACAAGAACTAAATATATGCTCAGGAACAGCCTTTCGCCCCACAGATTTCAGGACTCCTGCTCCAATTTATATAGTATTTAAAAAAAACTTTGTTATACTGCAAAGGCCTATTATTTTTCCTAGTATCTTCATTAGCAGTTCCATGTGAGAAAAAAGGGCAAAAAATAACCCTGCAAGTAGTCTCAACTGATCTCTTAATTACATATTTCTACAGATAACATATCTTATTCATACATTTGTGAGGATAGTAACGTATATTGGTGTTTCTCTTTCACTTACATCACACTTTTCACTTTTAAAGTTTGATGAACACGAGCAGATTAATAATGTGCAAACCATAATACATAATATGACCTTTGCTGGAGTTATGGAAAACAGTTTGAGGCTCACACATTGTCTTCTGTCTCTGGCCTTATTTAGGAAAGGAAATGTATATTAATGTGCTCTAAGCTATGTCACGCGTGTATTAAGCTACAACATTTTTTGTCACATGCAGCAAACATCTTCTCACTATCTGCTAGCTGCGTGTCCCCTGAACACACTGTAAAAAACTCTCCTCACTATCGCTACGCCTGTCCCCAGAACACACATAAAAAACATCTCCTCACTATCTGCTAGCTGCCTGTCCCCGAACACACTATAAAAACATCTCTTCACTATCTCACTGCCTGTGCCTGAACACTGTAAAAAACTTCTCCTCACTACTGCTGCTGCCTGTCCCCAGAACACACTGTAAAAAACTTCTCCTCACTATCTGCTAGCTGCCTGTCCCCGAACACACTGTAAAAAACCTCTCCTCACTATCTGCTAGCTGCCTGTCCCCTGAACACACTGTAAAAAACCTCTCTCACTATCGCTAGCTGCCTGTCAGAACCCTGTAAAAACTTCTCCTCACTATCTGCTAGCTGCATGTCCCCTGACACACTGTAAAACATCTCCTCACTACTGCTAGCTGCCTGTTCCCTGAACACACTGTAAAAAACCTCTCCTCACTATCTGCTAGCTGCCTGTCAGAACACACTGTAAAAAACATCTCCTCACTATCTGCTAACTGCCTGTCCCTTTACACACTATAAAACCTCTCTTCACTATCTGCTAGCTGCCTGTCCCTTGACTACAGTGTAAAAAACATCTTCTCACTATCGCTAGCGCCTGTCCCCTGCCCACTTAAAAAAACATCTCCTCACTATCTGCTAACTGCCTGTCCCTTGAATACAGTGTAAACTCTCTCCTCACTATCTGCTACTGCCTGTCCCTTGAATACAGTGTAAAAAACATCTCTTCACTATCTGCTAGCTGCCTTCCCTTGAATACAGTGTAAAAACATCTCCTCACTATCTGCTAACTGCCTGTCCCTTGAATACAGTGTAAAAAACTCTCCTCACTATCTGCTAGCTGCCTGTCCCTTGAATACATTGTAAAAAAACATCTCTCACTATCTGCTAGCTGCCTGTCCCAGAACACACTATAAAAAAACATCTCTTCCACTATCTGCTAGCTGCCATCCCGAACACACTGTAAAAAATTCCCTCACTATCGCTAGCTGCCTGTCCCCAGAACACACTGTAAAAAACTTCTCCTACTATCTGCTAGCTGCCTGCCCCAGAACACTGTAAAAAACCTCTCTCACTATCTGCTAGCTGCCTGTCCCCTGAACACACTGTAAAAAACCTTCCTCACATCTGCTAGCTGCCTGTCAGAACACACTGTAAAAACCTTCTCCTAACTATCTGCTAGCTGCACGTCCCCTGAACACACTGTAAAAAACCTCTCCTCAACTATCTGCTAGCTGCCTGTCCTGAACACACTGTAAAAACCTCTCCTCACTATCGCTAGCTCCGTCCGAACACACTGTAAAAAACACTCTCCTCACTATCTGCTACTGCCTGTCCCTTAACACACTGTAAAACATCTCTTCACTATCTGCTAGCGTGCCTGTCCCTGAAACCATGTAAAAAACATCTTCTCACTATCTGCTAGCTGCCTGTCCCTAACACACTATAAAAAACATCTCTCACTATCTGCTAGCTGCCTGTCCCTGAATACAGTGTAAAAACATCTCCTCACTATCGCTAGCTGCCTGTCCCTTGAATACAGTGTAAACACTCTTCACTATCTGCTAGCTGCCTGTCCCTTGAATACAGTGTAAAAAACATCTCCTCCATATCTGCTAACTCGCCTGTCCCTGAATACAGTGTAAGAAACATCTCCTCACTATCTGCTAGCTGCCTGTCCCTTGAATACAGTGTAAAAAATCTCCTCACTATCTCTAGCTGCCTGTCCCTTGAATACAGTGAAAAAAACATCTCCTCACTATCTGCTAGCTGCCTGTCCCTGAACACACTTTAAAAAACACTCCTCACTATCTGCTAGCTGCCTCCCAGAACACACTGTAAAAACATCTCCTCACTATCTGCTAGCTGCCTGTCCCCTGAAAACACTGCGCGGACAAGAAGGGAGGGGGAGACAGCATGAGGAGGAGGGAGGGGCGGCTAGTCTTGTTTTGTTTAAAAAGTACTTGAACGTCAACAAGAAGTAACGTCCCCAACATCACTTAGCACACTTTAATTGAGACGATCCTCCCTGGGAACACAGGTTGTTTCTTCAAGTAGCATTATGACTTATTAAGGAACTTAAAAAAGTTTCTCAAACTGTTTTTTTCATCTAATGATCATAAATGACCTGTAACCGTAAACGAGACTAACAGCAAAAAGAAGGTTGTGTTTTATAAGTTTTATTAATGCCTCTGCCCCGTCTAATTTCTTTTCCTCAATGTCACAAAATGATTTGCGCAGGTAGACGGCGCTATGGTAACACATTCTGACGGGTCACAGATTTTGTATACACAGAAAAAAGCCTGTGTTTGAGTATTAGCCAGGTGAAGGGTAACAACATGAGGGCTTTTTATAGGCCTAATAGAAGATTAATGTTATTTTACAAGTTATCTGCTGTGGGTATGGCTGATACTGGGGCAGGGCCATCACAGGAAAAAGAATAACAAAGAAAAACTAAAAGCTAAAAGGGAAAGTTAAAGACAATGGTGATTCTATCTTGGTCGGGTTTTCAACAGATGAGACAATTACGGGATTGTAACAGAGTTGTAGTGGTAAAAGAGGTGGTTACACTATAAATTCTGTGATCAGGTGGACCACGACGCGTCACCGATAAAGGGGCCCACGCCTACCTGATGACATGTTTGTTTCATTTCCCTCACAGGTCACACATCAGTTCAGTTCTATATTAATCGAATTTCTGTTAAAAAGACTCAAGAGAATTATATGTTGAAATCTATAAAGTTTACTAAATGACAAAACAGAGACAACAAAAATATGTGTAAATATTCACATTAACAAGCTGGAATCAAAGACCTTTTTAGTTTTGTCTTTAAAATATTACTCAAACAACTAATCAATTATCAAAATAGTGTGATGGAGTTTATATATATAAATAACATAGTAAAACCCCCATTGATTTTCTCCATAAGAATTTAATTATCACCATATGTATAAACCATCCGAGGTGACAGACCCAGTTTCTGTATATCAACCTTGTAACATTATAAGAAAAACAATTATCCACTATCTTACGTAGAAAAACTACATTACCCACAATCCTAAGCATACCAGCAACGTTTCTGATTGGTCAAACTTGCTGTTACCATAGAAACGTTTACCGTAACAGCTAGAGCGACAACAATAACTAGCTAGCTGACTAGCAAAGGGAGATCCTTACTACTTGATGTTCTAATCCCCCACCGTCGACTTCAAGGCACCCAACCGTTGCCCAACCCTAGTACCTTCCACGCAGCGCTGCCTGGAAGGCGACACTGGGGGAATATACACCAAACTCCACAAGAGATTGGTCAACACTGACAGTAATACAGGGCAATCTGAGACTTCGTCTTAGGTTTACAACCTATGAACTAATATGAACAATATGAAACTAAAACAACACAAGTTTAATTTAGAATGGCTTTGGAGATAGGCTATTCAGATGTGTAAACGCACTTTGGAGTGGGTAAACGCCATTTTCCGAATTTGAGGGTTT